>NC_083598.1:17304338-17614118 GCF_020882245.1 Rhopalosiphum padi | reverse complement strand
ACTCAGTACCTATCAATTTTATTAGATCAATATAATAAATAGGTACTGCGTTAAATAAAAATATAATAATAAATACTAAACATTGTTTTTAATCTAAACAGATCGAAGATGATTTACCTATAATAAGTGATAAATAATGGTATAATACGTTGTTGGTAAACAGACAATACATATTTTGAAGTAGAAATTACATGTTTATGTTATATAATATGTGCTTATGAATGTATTTATCATACTAAAAAAACGGATTATATTTATAATCAATAATTAATGTTACATTATGTAACATCATCAATTTTAAATTTACAACACTAAATCAGAAAGCCAAAAGCATACTATAAATGTTAAAATTATATATATTTTTAACACTGATGAAATAACCAAAAATGTTTAGACAAAAAAGATTGATTTATAATAATCTTTAAAACTAAGGAAAACTAAAATTGCCATATTATATTAATCAAAGTTTATTTTGTACCAAAGTACAACGAATAGTATTAAATAGTTTGTTAATGTATAAAAGTATTTTTTCTGTTTTATTTTTATTACTTTCGTTTTATGGTCTGAACTTTAAACAACTTTATAATATAGCTTGTTAAAAATGGAAAAAAATTTCTTATGAAAACAAATTCTGCTAATTGTTTTTATTTTTATTTACAAAAAACCAGAACACAAAAAATTATTAATATTATAAAGTAAAAAAAAAACCAAACACACACAACATTAGTAAAATTATTCTAGATATAACAATTAAAATTAGCAGTGTATAACTGTGAAAGGTACAATATTTAATGGCGCGCATCTTAAAAATATAACTCATAATAATATGACATTTTTATAATTTATCTGAATACATCCTTATCATAGTAGACTGTTATTTTAAATTGTACGAAATATATTAATTGTTTTATGTAAATGATTATACCAACAATAGCTGATTTTTTTTTTATAGATTAGTATTATAGTACTATCAATTACCATTTTAAGTGATTATGATTATTTATTGATTCTTTTTTCACTGAATAAATAACAATAAATATCTAATTCAAGAATAACATTGTTGTGAATACATTAAAAAGGTTGTGTAGTTCGAAAATTTAATTAATTATTTCACCAAAATAACGTTGATTCGGTATTGATATACCCATTCTTTTTGCATTTAGCATCGGTTAATCCCCCTGTTATAATTAGGTACCGTAGACTTAAAATGTAGTCCCTCTAAATCTCCCTTATATAGTGTATCAACAATATTGAAATTTGTATGGTCACTGAAATAGAGAAAATAATAATTAATACTTAATACCTAATTTTAAATTTTAATTGAAGAACATAGCGATTAATGACAAATGATCATCAAATACTGTAATAGCCGTTTATTTTATAGTTCAAATTTTTCATTCATATTATTCAATTTAAAAGAAATCGGCAAGATAATGATTAAATATATTATATATTATACTATAATTTGTATACTTTAAAACAATAACCACAATTAATCGGACAATTTATAAAATAAAAAATGGAGAAGAGAGAATAAACATGATATTATATTATACTATACATAATAGATAACAATTGACAAAATAAATAGTTAACGTATAGATTGAACTCAAACGAATTATAAAAATTAAATCAAACTCCGATTTCCCACATTTTTAGTAAAGCGATAATTGAATTTTTTTCTCGGAAGGGTGCAATATGCCCCAAACTTATTTAAAACTTCATCGAGATTTCAATTAGTTTTTAGTTCAATCATTCGATTATCGATTCCAAACATTCAAACAAATCATGAACTATATTATAAATCATAAATAATTGTCATGACTAAGTGATTAACAAATGTAATGGTTTTACTGTGTGATTTTTATTTTTTATACATATCCGATGGTTTTTTTTTTTACCTTGCATTTATTTATGGAAATGGGACAAGTTTTTTATAAACTTAATAATTTTAGTTTCACCTTCTATACATTGAAAAAGTATTTTATTTTTATACTCAAATATTGAATATTAACTTAACTTAGTTAGTAATTACAATTGAAGACTATAAATTAAATTTATTATTAGTATAAAAAAAACAGTCGAAAAATAGCTTAACAACGCTTCACGACTGTGACTACTTGCCAACGAGCAGTATAATATATAAAAAAAAAAATCTTGATAAAACGATGGCAGCTTTGTATATTTGGACATTTTGAGATACATTAATTTTAAATTATTAAATGCTAAATAAATAAACCAAACGGAGACGTTAACTGCCAAGTTTTCGTGAGATATTGCTGAAATTGGGCCACTCTATAATCTGCCAGTGATTTAAATCTGTCGACTTTTATAATATTCTATCCATGATATCAAGATTTACGTGTACCAAGTTTGGGACTATTAATGTATAATTACTGATTAATATATTAAGTAGCTGCCAGCCGGTATTTATAGTATATTATGTACACTGTACGCAAATTCACTTATACATACAACACACGTATCATTTAATGAATATAAATTTTGGTTTTGTAAATCGTTGTAAAATTATCTAGTAGACGCTATGCCTTGTGATGTTATTCAAAACGAATGGTTCTGTGACCGATACACTTGTTCGACAACCCTACCCAAACAACTTATGATGTATGACAGAAAATACTGACAATAATGTGACGACGTTCGCGGATCGACTGCGCCGCAAACCACGCGGTACAGCAACATCGGACGCACACTCGCGCATTATAATTAAGACGCTACGCCAATACGTCTATGTGACGTGTCATCGGCTTGCAAACAAACCGACAGTATTGCGAAACAATATTGGATATATCTTATAAGCTATATTGTACCTAATACTAAAAAGTAAAAACATATTCCATTTATTTTTTATTTTTTTTAATCATATTATACACGGCATTACGCTATTATTTTACGAAGATATTTATCGAATTTTCCAAACCTATACTCATATTATAATATTGAAATACAATAAATTATAATTGTATTTTTGCCCAATTCTATTATATATCTGATACGCACATGCGAATAGCAACGCGAAAACAGAAGTCTTATAGATAGAGATCCATTGCGGATATTTCATGATGATGCACAACAGAATACAAATGCGAAAGCGGTGCGATCAAAAACAGAAAGTGAATGCGTCCGTGAAATAAATAGACACAGTATACGTATGAGAACATATCATAAGAAAATTCTGACAAAAATATCATAATATACACCCGTGAACCATGAGTACAGGTTTTTTCTTCTTTTAAAAGAAGTACCTTTACAATTTATACAACAAGCACAGTGAGTATATATACGTGAGGTTTATTCGATACAAACATTATTACCAGTGATTGAGAAGCCACCCATTAGTAACACTTGGTTTGGGATTGATACGTTAATAGATTACGTTCACGATACCATTTTCTTTTAAGTATACAATGAAGATTTTTAGGAAGTGAAATGATATGTAAGCCGTTTATATGCATTTTTCTAATTAATAATATAATATTAAAGTAAATTGTTTGTTTTTATACATATCCCTGTATTCACCTACCTTATAACTATATTATTCTCCTTTAGTCAGCCACAACTTGTCTGAACTTTAAGACTTACGTAACTATTTGAATACTTAATGAAAATAAGTAATTCAACTTTTAAATTATTTACATAAATTAACTCTTTAAGTTGACTGTCACAGATTTTTAATAAACTCAAAAACAAATATTTAAGCCCTTTACTTCACGTCAAATTAACCAAAACTTATAATTTGGACTAAATAGACTGTAATGAATGTGATTATCAAGTACTGTAATAATTAGGTAACCAAAATCTTGTCTTCGATACCGTACAATTGATGCCTGGTATCAGTCTGCTTAATACTTGGTATAATTGGTACTGCTACACAAGGATATGGGTAAACTATAGTCAAAGACCACAAAGAACATCTACAAGAGTTAACATGGAGAGGCTCTTTATTGCATACCTTTCGGATATGCTGTGTGGACTTAGGAAGGAAAACCACTTCCAAGGGGCTGATGTTCGGTCCCGAGTGGAATCACTGGTGTCATCGCCATCCAATGAGTTAAATGATATTCTAAGGGTGGTATGCTATCGAACTAGCCCGAGAAGAGAGTATAATATACAATAGACTTCAGTCGGCACGGGAAGCTTATGGTCGTCAGTGCCTGAAATTACAACAGAACGGATCTACTTTTTCTATTGCTGTTTCCTAAGGATTGTTCCTATCCTTAGTTTATCATATCAAATGTATATACATTTAAGATGTATGTTTCAGACACGGCGACACACGTATTGTTATCACGATAATTTTTTTTATTTTTCCTGTTATTATTGTATAAATTAGTACAATAAACGATGCGACTAAGCGGAGAAATAATACTATTGCGGTTTTCATCTCGGTTGTGATATGTATCACGAGGAAAAAAAGACCTGAAAATTGAATAGATATATAAACCAATTATTAACAATATATAATATGGTTCTACCGTGTATTTTTAAAACATGACTGGTATTATAGAATAGTGAATACACAATTCCATAATATGAACCGTATGACCGTATGACCACTGTTTAGAATAATTTATTGTATTTACTATAACATGACGTGTATACTGTACCGTGTACACAATATGGATTTGTAAAATCTAAGTAAATCCTCAGTTACTCAATCCTACACAGTATAACATACAAATATAATATAATAAATCATTTAACATTATAGTCACTTCAATTATACTTATGCATTCAATATTTACATATAATACACAACGTGTAAACTGTAAGTACTAAATCTGTAGCGGTATTAATATATTGTTGTCGACAATGGTATTATAATGGGTATAGCGTATATAGGGTGCGAAAATGGCGGGTGGAAGACAAAAGCGCAATGTTATGACTTATGGACGGTGCAAAAATCAAAAAAACAATGTTCATACTCTGTAATATTATATTATAATACATATTTAATGTAATAACATACTCAGCTTTTATACGACTCGTTTAAACCAAAATCAATGAATATTATACACTTCCGTGCATACTTATACCGCAGTCGTCGGATATAGCTATTTTTTTTTTCAGGTCAAGTTTTTTCAAAATAAGTACATTATTTCCGTTGACATTATTCGAATAAATTAAAAATTGTATTTATTTATTTTTATTTTTTAATAATCCATCATCCATGAATCACAATTGGGAAAACGAAGACAATTATTGAATAATAATAAAATAAATAGATATTTTAATCAAACAAAAATGTTGGCATAACGTAATATTTAGTCAGTAATGCAAAAATCATAATGGATTATACATTTTATATCTATATATACTTTTCTAAAGCAATGACTATGGCGACTTCAAGTTGAAGAAGAAATTTATTTTAATATATATATATATATATATAATAAACTAGGTATAAAACATTATGTATATTACATACGAATATAAGTACGATAAATTATATAGTAAGTAAAAATTATCAACAGACTAATAATTTTGAAAGTATCATCATATTTAATAATCTGTTCCATTCTATTTGTAAATGCAATTCTCAATTTTACCACAATATATATATTTATCTGTGCTATAACATCATGAAAATATTAGTATTAATAAATAGCACGCAAAAAAAAGATATCAAGATAAGAGGAAGTGATGTGTTGTATCCTTCTTATAAACGTACAGTTTACCAAATTTACATTCAGCAGAATCCATTTTGTGTTGTTAATTTTCACATTACAGTAAATGTACCTATAATTATCAAATTTAAAGGTAGGTAAATATATTTTTTGTGTTTTTTTTTTTAGTGTTCATAAACATTATTTAACAATAAGTATCTAAAATATTAAAATGTAAAAATGATCATAACTCTCTTTGAAATTAAAATAACGAAAAAACCCTATAAGAGAACAGAGATAATATTATTACATTTATTTTACGTTTGTTTTATTTTTCTTATGATGTCTAATCAATTTACTCAAGCATAATTTATTTACAGTGTAAAAAGTTTACAAATTATTATGAATCTACTAGTAACGACTTCATCATAATAAAACCATTTAAAAGCAAAGCTTTAATTAAACTACTTATTTTAAATATAATATTTCAACAAAATATGTATTATTTCGTGTTATATAATAAATTGTGGATCAATATGATTTTAATAAAATATGTTTTTACATTTTTTTTAAACTGTTGATTTAAATCGTCATTAAATATTATTAAAATATTATAACGTCAAAAATCTCATAGGAAATATAATAAAATGTATACGTTTTTTTAAAGACAAATCGTAAGATCCTATGTTTTAATTTACTACTCTAACGAAATTGTGTGGATTACATATACATGATACAACGTTATTTTCCATGAACACAAAAATAACAAGACATATGAACGAAATTCCACAGACAATATTGTTCAAAACTTATTACTACAAAGTAAATTAAAAATACTAACCTTATCGTCCTTATCCAGTATGATTACATTTCTCCACAGTATGTATAAGTAAATGTAAGTCTCGTCCGTATTAAATCACTTCTCGTCTTGCTTTCAGTAATTGGTTTGAGTAACCCCTGTGGCCAAAATCTCGAAATCCTAAATTTTAATTTTAAATCGCTATAGTTGTGTATACGCCACCGTGTAATGATAATAATATATTAGATCTCGTCGGGTATTCTTTCCCCACGTTATTTTATGGTCGTATTCAATTATTAAATCGTTAAGACTGTCGATGATATTTAAAAAAATTAACAACAAATCAATAGGCTAATGAGCAGTCGACGCAATAATCTTTTCGACATCTTTAAGGATCCATAATAAATGTTTATATGTGTGTGTGTGTGTGTGTGTGTGTGTGTGTGTGTGTGTGTGTGTGTGTGTGTGCGTGGACACTGGACGAAGAAAGGCGTATTAATAAACTATTAAAGTGTCAAGTTCTTAAGGCGGTGTGTTAAAATTAAAAAAGGTTCAAAAACAATATAATATCCACGCCGGTGGGTTCATCGATAAAGAATTACGACGGTCGAACGGATAATATCGTTCCATTAGCGTATCATTATCGTTTAGTAATATCGACCTAGGAGCATCGGTCGCGTAGCGGTGGAGTTCTTTGTCCAGTGACGCCTGTTCGCGGCGTATCGGGACCAAAATCGATTGCAGTAACCGGGGCCCGTGTTTGGGAATCACTGCGAGAGGCACTCGGCGTGTGTGTATGTGTGTGTGTGTGTCTGTGTGTGTGTGTGTGTGTGTGTGTGTGTGTTGGCCTCGATTTCCCCTCATGTTTGGCATTTTTTCTTTTTCTATACTTCTTTCTTTTTGTCGAACATTCGCTCCGACGCTGCAAAAATAAAATGAATGAAAAATACGTAGAGTATAAGAGTGAAACGCGAACGGAAGTAGGTATAGGTACAATCGAAGAGCCTAATTTAGAGAATGAAAATGCGTACGAGTGAATGGAAAAGAGCGTTGACTTGGATAACGTTTATAATATACACATCATATCACATTACATCGATACTATTATAGGTATTCCCAATATTAATTAGGCGTATTATGTTCTCCTCCAGTAGTATTGTTATTCTGATGATCGTCTAAAATAATAAAAAATAATTTGTCGTCAATAATAATTCGTCGTAGGTACGTATGTCTATGTAGAATACCTACTATAAGATGTTAGAGCTCCGGTCCAACGACCTGCTGCGCGAAACGCACAATACATTATAATATATTATTATATTATGTATATAATATTATCGTCGTAGTTATATTAGTATTGTTGACTGTTGTTACTATTACGGTATATTACTCATATGTTATTCTAACTTTATCTCTAAGGTTAATAGTTGTCATTAAGTTTTTTTTTTCATACAATACGTTATTTTTACCATCGAATAAGTATATTTTACTTACATAGTACCGTGTTCACTGGGTTCGCTTTAAGACGCAGATACACGATATACACATTAAATAAACACATAATTAAAATAATGCCGTAGTTAAGGATACAAAAGATTCCCCGCATATACCAAAAACATCTATTTTTATCTAATGAATATTTTAGATTAGGTATAAATGTATAATAACAATAACTAATATAAATAAAATTACCAGGTACAATTATGAGAAATTGACCACGATCATAGATAACATTTTCACGTCAGCTAGTCTAATTAGTAATTTGTTATAAAAAGTTTAAAAAATGAAGTCGAGTTTAGTTTAGTTAACTTTGATAATGCCAGTAAAATGTCAGAAAGGTTGTGTTTTCTCCAGTCACAAGAAAAGTGGGAACTCAAAACACAGAGCTTATTATAATATTTTTAATAGTTATTGTTGCACTTACTACAAAGTTTCCATTTTAGTAAATCAGAATTTAGATTACTTGCTTTCTTATTTTAATGAAATGTTTTAATCAAATCAGACAACATTTCTAGTTAAAACAATAATTTCATTGATTTACTTGTTACCATGTAAAATATGTATTAGTACATTTGATGATGTTAAACTGACTTATAATTTTATAAAGACAATTTAAATAAAATTCCTTGATAATAAACATTAATATTAAAAGAAGATTTTGAGCCTCTAAAAGATAAAGGTGTTTAAGTTTCTTCATTATTATTATTATTATTATCATGACTTATTCAATTTTATTCTAATTTCTGGTGATAAGCTATTTTTTTTTTTTGATTTTCACTCATAAAACAATTTTGCAAATAAATTTATTTTATTACATACTGAAACATTAGAACATGTTTTATCATTTTAAAATTATTAATAGTGTTAATTTAGTAATAGGTTATGTCAATAAAAATTAGTGCCATCCTTCAAAAATATATTTCTAGGTACCTACGGTAGTAACTGATACAACTATATTGGGATCTATAACATTTTAAAAATTTAAAAACAAAGGCTCTAAGAGTCATATAATATAGATAATTAACAAAGTGGGATGAAAAAATAGCACAATATTCAGTGTAGTATAATTATTGAAAACATTTTTAAAAAAAATCGAAATAATATAGAATCATAAACTAATCATGTTTTAAAATATTTGTTATAATAATGAAATGGCTTAGAGCAATATTATTATGTTATTATATGATATAATTATTTGTAAAATATTTGATAGGAAATATTCCATATCATAAAATTAAAAAAAAAAAAACAAATTATTTAAATGAATTAATCATTCTCAATATTTTATCGTATTGTTCTAAATAAAAATATTTTTATTTTAAACTTCTATTAAATATTTAAATTTTCCTTTTTGTACACCAAATCTTTTTTTTTTTAATATAAATTCACATTATTGTTTTTTGTAAAATGAGAAATATAGTCGAACAATTTCCACACATTTTATAATAAATTATATAAACATTAACTAATAGTTATTTATTAGAAGTACAAAATAAATATTATTTTTTTTTATTTAGATCTTGTGAATTATGTATACTAAATAAACGATGATTTCTCAATTACATTGCATTCATCATTAAAAATAATTTAAATTAAGATATTCTTTTTTGAGTATTCAATAATAAAAGGTTTAACTACTTAAAATAAAAATAATTATGAAATCATCTCAAAAAAAATGTATAAATGACATTTTTTTATTATTTATTTACTTAAATATAAACTAAAATAATATATTGAATAATGAATTTTGAAAGATTTAACACACATTTTTTATAAAAACATTTTAATGATTTTACCTAATACCAAAATTTTATTCATAGAATATTATACTAAACATATATAATTAAACTAAAAAAAATTTCTTCAAAATAAACATTAAATATACTTAGATCTCAATTTAAAGATTTAAAAATTGAAAAAATTGATTAATAAAAAATACATTTTTTATGAATTATGATCTTTATATAATGTTGTATAAAATGACTATGAATCAATTGAGGAATATATTATAAAAGCTTGTAGGTACCTACATTTGTTTGCACACATATTTTACATAATATAACTACACCAAAAATGAATGTTATTATACCAATTTTGTAAATAACTTCATTTAATATACTTAGTTTTCAAATCAGTTCAGTTTAAATGACTGCAAATACAATTACCAATAAGTACCTACAGGGGTACAGATAATTTTTTGAATTATAGTTTTAATGTTTTTGTTTGTTTTCATTCTGTTAAAAGGAATTTCGTTCCTTTCATTTTAATCACGCTAGACTACCAACTATGCTGTATTATAGTAGTAAGAAAACTGGGACACAAAATCAATAATAAACAAGAGGTAATATTATAGATATTAACTGGAATATAAATGCATTTTAAGTGTACACATTTATCTCATAACAAATTATTAACCATATTTCTAATTTTCGTTATTATAATAACTAACAATATCTGTTGTACCGATTCAACCGTCGTCCGTCTCCATATCAAAAAATGGAAAATTGAAGAAATAAACTTATAAATTTATATATATAAAACCAGAAAAAAAAAATAAAGACATTTTCAAAATAAATGTAAATTTAAAGTCTTTAACGTAAAAGTAAATGGAAATTTGCAAGATAAATATACAAATAATAAACTATATAATATAAATTTATTATTATTATTTGAATACAGCTTGATTTTATGTATTTTTATTTCTTGTGTAAAGCACATAATTCACGTCTGAGAAAGAAGTTTCTCTTCACCCGTACTTTCAACACGTATACTTAATTTTTATTTCTGAGCAGTTATAGCATAAACAATTTTCTTTCGAGTTAATTAATATAATGACATTATTTTTACCATTTTTTTGTTTTATCAATTGTTTTATTGTAAGTAAAATAGCAATTTTTATTTACGACTCTATAAGTATCAATTAGATTCAATTTTCTAACAACCCCACCCTCGAAAGTTGTATTGCACCAAATGATGAGTACAGATACAAAAATATAAAATATGAAAACAATTTTTAAAAAATCATACATACTTGGTAAAACTAATACGTTTATTACTGTGCTCATTTTACAAAATCTAAACATTTTACCATTAATTTATCTAAATATTAGGGATTATTTGATATATAATAATATTTAATACTACATAAGAAAAAAATCTTATCATTAAATGATTCTTCAATAATATATGACTTCATGACCTTATAATGTACTTTTATACTATTAAATGTATATTACAGATATATTATATTACTATACAGTGTACATTAATATTATTCGCTTATAAGTTTATATAATAAATATTGCATGTATATATTATGTTATATATAACTGTATAATATACTTTATCTGTCGAAAAAAAATTGCCAATTCCTATCCTATCACAGCACATTATAATAGTAAAACTGGTCTCGATGGCAGGGTGTCACATGAGGATGATGCATAGATGAACCGATTTTCGTCGGACCACAACATTTTCAACAAGAGTATAGTTATTTAATTTCACTTATAAAATGGAGACATAATGTGGTCTGAACATATGTATGTAAACATATTTAAATACATTTTATGTCGTGTTTGTCATTGGGCGTTGTTTTAACTGAACATGGCATTTGTATAATATAAATAACATTTTATTCTCAAAAATCTTTAAACATTTTGAATTATTTTGATTTAACCAAAATGCAAATTTATTTAACTTGAGTAGGAATCTATTAGTTTAACACTTATCAAAACGAGTACATTTAATGTTGTAATACAAAATCGTTCACTTTCTATTGTACAACTTGCCTCGGGTACAACTAATACAAAGTACAAATGTTATGATGTGTCTATTTATACATTTTGGATGACACTTTAAAGAAATAATCATCTCCGTTGATCGCAATCATTTGGATTTTTCGCGCTATGTCAATATTTTAATTGACTATCGCGTTGACGAACACACATTTA
This sequence comes from Rhopalosiphum padi, assembly GCF_020882245.1. Classification (NCBI taxonomy): domain Eukaryota; kingdom Metazoa; phylum Arthropoda; class Insecta; order Hemiptera; family Aphididae; genus Rhopalosiphum; species Rhopalosiphum padi. Next base: position 17,602,242 of record NC_083598.1, on the reverse strand, counting down.
AGATTTAACTCTCAATATAGCGATAATATAAGATCCGGTGTATAGCAAAAACATTGAATTTAATGTCAGATAAAAATACAAAGAAAAAACCGATACTAAATTACACAAATTTTAGTATTAAATTCTAATAGAACAATAAATAAATCAAATCAGAAATAATCAATTTTAACTCTAATTTAATCTTCAGTCGGTATATGTATTTGGTTTTGTTAATTACTACCATAAACAGATACGTATTATTGCGGTGTGCGGAAAATAATTGTATGGTAATATCTTTATCTGGTAATCATCATTATCGATATTTAATAATATTATTTATGCTTATTATTTAAATTACGACTTTTATTGTTATATAATTGTTATAATCTGTATATGTGCCTATAATCTATATAACACCATTTATCTTACTATATCTATGTACCTACTATACAATAAGGTATAGTACACATAATATACATGTATATAACATATAATATTTTCAATTATAATTGCTTTTTATTACATTTACATTAAAATATTAGCCTACTACTTGCGTATGAAATTTAGAAAAGTTGAAGTGTATAGAAATGTATATCTTGTCATGTTGTTACTTGATATTGAAGAGTGAAACAGTTTAAATAATTTATTATGAGACAAAATAAATACATTTTCTTCTGTTTATATACTACCAATAATCAATAACAAAAAAACAAAGTTAATTGTTTTTGATAAACCTTTTATATTGTTGATAGTTTGAGCGATAAATTAATTGTCGATTACATTTAGCAAACCCTTTAAATTTCGTTCCTTTAGTTATTTATATACTCGTATATTTACAAAAAAAAAACCTATTTATAAAATAAGCTATAAAAATCGATTATTAAACCAAAATGTATAGATTAAAAAATGAATTAATTGAACTTTGGAATGTCTGTATATTGTACTTTGTATACTGAATTCATAAGGCCACTATTATAATACTACTAATGTACATTAATTATACATATATAGTACACGTAGGTTTATTATAAATCGGTTCGATTTTAGTTATCGTTACCTTGTTTAGAGAATACTTAGTTTTTACAATGTTCCATTAATAGCATAATATAATTTATCGCCACAATAATAATTCATTTTATTAAAACCATTTAATATATTATCAAAGTATCCAACCACCAAAAAAATAACATATTTGCATTTAAACATCGCCTCGCTGTATAGTTGACTTGGCTAGAATCAACGGTACAGCGTGATAATAATGCTCGAACGAAAAAGCCTTGAGTAATTATTATATTAACCTTGTTCGGCAGCAATAAAAACAAATAAGGCTGAAAAATAGCCTTGGTTAAGTAAAAAATAGTACTGTTGAATGAACGGTACTTGAAAAAACACTATTATTGATGTATATAAGATGTATGAAGTTTTTGAAATCTCTTTTTTACGAGAAAAATTGTTTCGTGATAATAATAAAAAAAAAACAATATACATTTAAGCAAAGCTAATAGTTCAACAGATCGACCTATAAATCCACTTATTAAATCCTTTTAAGTTATTTTTAATAATTAAATATGAATTTTATTGTTCAATATTTTAAAAAATATTTATAATTTAAAAAATTTCACTGACAAACTAATTCAGAATCAAATTCTATCTATGATTGAGTGGCAAATATCTATAACTAAGCAAAACGAATTATCAACTATACATATAAATTGTAATGAAGTTAATATTATAAGTTTGTGAGACTACTAAAAGCACTAATGACATATCACACACGTCAATCCAACTATTATAAATATTTATAAATGTTCGTTGTTGATTTTTTTAAATTTAATTCACCATTCATCCTTTATTATAATATTATATGGTATGTAATCACTAATAAATTATTATTTCTATAGTTGTATTTTATTTAACTACTTACTGCTGACTGCCATAAAGTATATAGAGGTTACTAATAAGTTAATGAATTGTATACCTACTAACTTCTTGACTAACATACGCTATCGGATAGTTTATACAATATGCAAGTCAGAAAATACACATAAACCTACTAAATATGTACCATTAATAGCATTTTCATTGGGATCATAAGGTATGAACTACAATAAATTATAGTAATAATAGTCAATCGAATCTAAATTTCATCGTCATAAATCACGGCTTAATCACTTATGTAACAATTTAGACGATAACACAATAATAAAATACAATTAATTATATTGAGTCATTTTATCTCTATACTTATAATATTGGTGTCGGAAACACCAATATTTCTTAATCGGAACATTAATTTATTTGATTAAAAATAACTACTTTTATGTAGTTTTGGTTTTAAAAATATAAAGTAAATATTTCTAATGAATATTTAAATTGAAATAATAGATTTTAAAGATTTATGCGTTTTCTATAATTCGGGGTGAATGTATACACGCAAAGAATGTAATAATATAAAAACATTGATCGATTTTGTCAGAGCTACACAGTGCATATTATTATATAGTCACCGAAAACATAAAGTTCAACTTTCATTGTTAACCTAATAGTTCATAACATTCGGTAAATACACACTATTTAAATCAATAAGACAATGTAAATGACGAAATAACACACGCATTATTTATTTTTTATTTTTACAGGTTACATGGCTATAAAAATATAAAATGCAGTTAACATTAACCTAATTGAATGGTACATAAATACCAAAAATGATTTAAATTAAGCTTATTTATCTAGCTGTGGTATGATTCATTTTGTTTTTAAGTAGGTATTTGTAGATTAATGATAAATTTCACTACCTATAATAATCTCATTAAAATAAATTAATAAGACCGACCGTTACCTATGCATTATTATTTATTAAATATTAACTCGTAATATATTTATTTCTAACAACAAATATTAAAATATTAATTCTGAAAATAAAAATTAGTCAACGTCCGGTGGCAACAAATTCTGTCTATCTTATCACGTTATGAGTCTATTGTTCTTAATTATTATTATAATCGATAGTTGTTATTGTGATTATATAATATATTAGTTTCTCATTGTCGTGCAAACATGCATTTAGTTTAAAATAAAACTCATAAAACCGTGTACATTATTACATAATACTCATACAATGGTACAACTTAGGTACTTTTAGAGATATTCTTAGGTTTTACTAGTATAGACGCTATTCGTACGCCAAACACCGCCTACAGTTCACAACCCATCTGTTTACAAGTCTACAAAGCATAATGAAAATCGTTGTCGTCGCAATACGCCACGCCGCCGTCGCGTTGATGAATACAATCATATTAGGTCACATTTTGTCATCGCGCAATGACGCAATTCCTCGTGTAGCCATACACAACCCATTTGACATTTACCGATCTATCGGTATGACTGGCGACGACGAGAGTCTAATTAAATCATTCGTTGAGATGATGTGCGTCCGGCCAGTCCGCGAAGACGAAGAGGAAAACTTAACCTACCTCAATTTCTGCTGGTATTTATTTTTACGCGCTGCTGTGCACCTTATAGCAGTTGCACCGATAACAGTCGTTGCACTCGTCTATCGAGTCTCAAGGTACGGTTGTTGTCCTTCGTAGAGCGCGTGTCCTCAGTTAAGCCCCTCTCCACATACTCTCCGCACTAGGACATCGAACCGGCGGCGCACGGTGTATGTGTCCAATAAGGTAAACATCGTCTGTGTTTTATTGCTATTCTCGTGTATTGTAGTAGTTTGACCGGTATATACGCGCGCGTGTGTGTTTTATATACCCGACAGAATCCTAGGGCTGTGGGTGTACACGTCCGATAACGTGTAAAGAAAGACGAGTAAAGGAAAAATATTATCTAAAACCGTGTTAATTTTCCGAACGCGCATTAAACATCGGTTAATTTTTTTGTGCACAAATGTTATATTTTGTTCATATACACGCGAAGAAAACAAAAAAGAATAATAAATAACAAAATTGACTTTCGTGTGACAGTATCTGTTCATAAGACATACCTTATACACTATATATTATTCATTTTTTATAAACCTTTAAATATCATATTATTATCCCTCGAATAGTGTCTGATTATTAGGTTTATCATAAAATATTACTATCTCATTGAGTAAAAGCAAGTTATCTATTATTGTTTTTAGTAGCTATGTTTAATAATGCAGTTAATTAACAAAATAAATCGGTTGACGTAACATAACAATATCATTTCTAAACGGGCATTTTATTCTTCGACGATGAGGATAACACGCAATAAAATAATTAAACGATTAATCAATGATTAATTAGTCCATCAAGGCATCGCCCCAAAAGGTTTATTATCGATTAATTATTCGCAGAATGAATTTAAATAGTTTAATATATTTAGTAAGTATAAGCATTTAATTTAAAAACATAACATTTAAAACAACTAGAGAATAATATTCATGTTATCCAGGAAAATAATAAAAAAATGTATTGTACCTAAAGTCAATGTCAAGTATACATTTTTTTTTTTACAAATCATATCAAAAACACTGCATTTGTGCACTTATTATTAAACTTAAATTGTTAAATAATAATGATTCATTAACAATATCAATTAATCAAATAATTAATGAAAAATAAATTTATTTAGTTGAATTGTTAATATATAAACAATAACTATTCAATTATCGCTGACATAAAAAATCATTGTGTACACTACGACTGCACCAATATTTCTAGAAGTGATGATTCATTAAAATTACAAAAAAAAATACCAAAATAATCGATAGCCTTGAAGGCGGTGACCGTTGTAAAATATCTATATTATAAAAAATTACTATTTCGGGCGATAGTAACTTGAAAATATTATTTCTAAGTGGTTTGTTAATTATTTTTTCTAGTTGTTTATTACTGTAAAAAATGCGAATTTCGTGTACTAAAAAAATTTAATATATTTTAATGAGACCTCGTTTTAAAACACATTAAATGTGCGACGCTGTTTGGCGAGAATTTTGTACATTTATTTATACATAAATTCTATTATTTCTGGCACACCTCGAACTTCCCTTACACAGTTGTATATGAATATCGAGTGTCATATATATTTATATATATATATAATATATATTATTCATAGTTATCTGAGGGGAGTTTCAGCTGCTTCCAACTCACATTATTGTATGCTTACATACTTTATACATCCTTTGCGCATATATATTTTTTTATCACTATATATCTTTCTCTTCTCGCGTCTGGGTCTTTATGTATAACTTTATGAAAACTGCCGCAGAACACTATTTTATAATCGACCAAAATATATGAACTATACGACAAAAATGAATTGTACATAATAATCATTATTCATTGTTACTGCAGCGCTCGTCGTTTGTAAGCTGTTGGTCAAACTTACATATAAATTCAACTAAATATTCTAAATATTCTTTTTAAATATTCAGAAAATATAGCATAATATGTATGGTGGTTTTTAGAGTTTATTATGAATTAATTAGCTGGTTAATGGATTTAGCTTTTGGTGATGATCCTGCGGCGTGGTGAGTGGAATCGCTTAATTTGTATTGGAGAGATAATCGGAAGAAAAAGTAGATACACACAACCGCACGTGTGTGTGATAATGTTCAATGGCATAGTCAATTTGTTGTTATCTTGTATTTGCATTTATTTTGATCGTCTAATTATTATTTTTTGCACATTTAAATGAGAAAATCTTTCAACACAGAAACTGTTTTTTCACTTATAGTGATACATCTTTCGTATAATATCCTGTAGCATGTAACCATTGTAACCTGTATATGTGCGTGTTGTACTGCAACGACAAAATATTTTTTACATGGATCAGCATAGCTCGTAAATATAAATAAACACAACAAGTAGTGCTGCGTGAAAAAATAATTCTTTCTCAAGAACGATGCAATATAAAATATAAACTTTATAGCTTGTCTTATTAATTATAGACACACAATATGATGTGATTATGCGAAATATACCACCAAACAGTGAAGTATTTACAGGACGGGGAGGGGGATTAGAAATATATGTGTGTCCCTTGACCCTATTTTTTAGCTTAAATGTTTTAAATTTTTTTAAATGTTTATTGACTATAGTTATGTTTTTTTTTTCATTTAACACTTTATCAGTAGGTAATAAAATGCTGGGACAGTGGGACGTTTGGCACAGACCATTTTAAAGTAAATGAATAATAATATCTCACCCCCATTAAAAAAAATCCTAAATCCACCACTAGATGTGGACATATTACGATAACTTTTTCATAGTACGCTAATATAATAGTCATGTATTTGATCAATAAAGAAAATGCGTAAAAGACTTTTTAGAAGAAACAAAATATTAGCTTTTAGATTAAAATATAAATCATAAAACATTTAAGTCATCGGATTGCATTATGAGTTAATTAATTTATATAGAATAATAAACTAATAATTAAAATGTACGTAGATACATTCTAATCCAACAGCAGTCTATGATTTTTGTACAGATCGTTATAATTAATAATTATCAACCTCATACTTGTATATTATGTAATATCTATCTGAAATAAAATTAACGTTTAACATAGCAATGTATATTCAAAACTTTTGCGTATTGTAACTTTATAATATTATTCAATGAAATTATTATCAAACTTAGGGATAAGAAGTAAGAACATTATCTATGTTTTCTAATCGGTGTTTATTACATTTCAATTTTTAAACAATTTATGAGCGTGTAAAATAATACAATTAAAAAAAGACTCATTACTCTTTCAAAAATTTAAATATCATAATAACCATAAGAAAACACGAATAATGTTTTTACATTTAAAATGGAAAGTAGAGACAACACATGCGGGTAACACATGCTCTTAACTTAAAAGGTAAATAAGTATGAGTTTAATATTTTTTTACTCTCATAAGTCATGACCATGAAATTATTGGCTAAAACAATATTAATATTCATAATTTATTTTCTCACCAGTCTCAACAAAAATCATTAATTATTTATAAAGTTATGAGTTGTAACTACCAGTAATTGCGAGCTCCTTACAGAGACATGAAGAGTCATAACTCATTATTTTACAAAATAATACAGATTATACCTCCCCCCCATGTTTCTAATATAGAAACATTAAAAACAATTGGGAAAACTTAGGTAATCTAATTAAGTCAAAAACCCCACATATTTTTTTTAACATTGGAAATAGATAAGCTTTAAAAAAACCTTACGTTTAAAATGTAAAATATCTTATAAAATCATGAAGAAATTGGGAGACCATATTTTACGTTAGGTATATCAACAACTTTCATTACATCTAAACGAACTACATAGTAATTAATTTAAAATAGTATCTACTTTCATTTTCTATCATTTTCATTATATAATAATGGTTTTATAATATAGTAGCAACTATCTATCAGGTGTACGTTTATTAATTACTAAATTATACAATTTTTATAATTCATAAAAAACTATGTGTAATTATTTTCGAGAGTGTAAAAATATGTTAATTTATAGTTTTAACTTCTAACCCGCATTTTATGAACACTTGGTTTATTATCTTGTAACCGCAAAAATATTTCTACTATTAGCGCGTATAAATAAAGTGAACAATTACTTGGTGCGTGTATATTGCTTAAGATGTAGACATTTCAAACATACGCAGTATAAACTAACAAACTGACAAAAAAGATTATTCATTTTTAAGAAGTAACATGAGTCAAGTCGTCAGCAATTTTTACTATGTATAGGTTAGGTTATTGTATTAAAATACAGAGCGATGTACTGCTTACACTATTATTATTTTGATGTACAATTTTTTTTTAAATATTATTTTCACATAATATTTTGTGTCATTGCAAAACCATATTTAAAAAAAGTCTCATTTTTATTATTTTTTTTTAACTTTTTTAAATTATAACATATACGTTTAAAATTAATATAATTCAACATTATGAAATCGAATATATTTCTGAGTTATTCGTTACCTACATAATGATGCAATTTTGAACGAGTAATTAATTAGTTATTATAACTTATAAGTATTAATAGTTTAAATGAATGAAGTTGTGTGCGCTGGCGTAGTGGGAACCGTATAGAAGGTTGGTCCACTACTGAGGCTTATCTAAACTTTAAATACTTAAAACTAATTAACTAATTATTATAAATGTTATCGTTGTAAATATATGTTGTTATTAAAAATGTAAGAGAATGAAAAAATGATAATGATACAGATTGTGAAAAAATAGAATATTTTTAGAATTACTTATATTATTTTGAAATTAAATAAAATGCAATGAAAAAATATTTTCAAAACAGTCAAATCTTTTTGAAATAATGAGCATATTATAGACACTTAAATGGATCACATTGTTTAGTAATTAATATTTAATAAATTCTCATAGTATTATCGTTGCCATAAAAATGTTGGTAAAATTTTCTATTTTTTTAAAATTGGATTTTAACAAGTCATGGAATCAAGGTTTTATACTCTTAGTATTGTTTATAAATTGTTGACATTTTTATATAATAATATAATCATCTAATATACGCTGTATAAGTATCTACCAAGCGATACAAATCTTAAAAACGTTCAATATAATACCTATGCTTCCGTGTCAACGTAATAATGATTTGTGAATTATTCATAAGAAGTTCCATGTCTAGTCATCGATAAAAAAAAATATATTGTAGAACTGCTATCAACAGCCACTTTGGGAAGCCCTGCAGTGAGAGTGGCGTTAGAAAATAATGTAGGAAAGGGAAGCCCGGGCCGATGATTAGACGAGCGCGCGCGGCGTGTGTGACCTAGTGTTTTGCTAAGTGCATAATTACCCATAATGATGATAATATTATGGCCGTGACTGCGCTTGTTGTGAAGTCCATAGCGAAAACCCGAGGTCTGAATTTTTACACTACGCAAAAAAATACATACTGTATTACGCAGTTTCATACACTATTTTAATTTTTTTACAAATAAAACGAATTACATTACTTTTATTTTCAACGATAGAACCATACTGACAATATGAAAAACATTAAAAAAAAAAAAAATGCAAATTTTTGTTGTGTTTTTTGGTGACCTAATCTGGAAATTAAACTTTTAATTTTGTGGTTAAATTTAAACGTATAACCACCAAAAAATATACTTCCACTATACACGCAGGTATAACAATAATACATTATTAAAAACCAAAAGGTTTCTCTTTCCGCTCAGAATCTAAAAAAAATATAAATTTGTTTATAAAATATATTCTCAGAAATAAAATTAATATTAAAACAATCGTTTTAGTTTATAATATCATGAATACTAGTTACTGCCAAGAGGAATGATATTTAAACAATTTAAAACATAATAGCAAATTAATATTTTGTGTAAAAAAAAAAAAAATAATTTAAGAAAAATACCATACTCTTTTATATTTCATTTCATTTCATTATGTCATAATCATTAAAAATCATAGCCAGGGCCATTGACTATGACGTAATATCACTGAATTTATACTATCTTTAGTTTTGTACTTAAACATTTAAATATTATTCTTTATCGTTTTAATTACTATAGGTACTCACTGCTCATAAATACATAATATTTTTTTTTAAATAAAAATGTTTTCACACAATAATAGGTGGTTTGTGGGCATTAGTATAATAGTACCTTTTATAAATTGATATAATTTATTGGTAACAAACTAACATACTAATATACATAGTTATAAATTATAATAATACAACGAAACACCTTAAAAATATAATATAATAACAATAATCATTAATCTATACACCATTACCCATATATAATTAAATAATTATAAGACCTTGACCAACAAGTATGCATAATAGGCGCACTGCACATTACCGACCTGTCCCCCTCCACCCCCCCCCCCCCCCCCGAAACAGCCTACACGCCCGTTTATATATTATGATGCACGTGTCGTATTTTAAATAATTGTATTTCGACCCGTAACAAGAAATCAGTGTTTGACTTTTTACACATGAATTCACTCCACTACATTATATTATATTTACAATATATGACGATAAAGGGCACATGTATAAACTCCCCGAAAAATTAAATAACAAATTCCCTTAAAATCGTATTGTTACCGTATTACACTAACGTAAATTCCGCTAAAAGTGTTTTACCAAACTATATTATACTTATATATTATGATAATTCCTCTAAAAACATTTAACTATCTTAAAATAGGTAATAAAAACCATTTAGCATTATCCAGAGGACACCGCCTAAGTCGATTGCCGATCGGAGGTGGTTCTAGTTATCCTCCAAAAATATTTGTATTTTTAATTGCATTTATATTTATATTCATATTTTATATTTAAAATAATCTGTGTCTACCGTCATTCTAGAATCTAGATTATAATCAACACGATATTTTTATTTTTGTAATAATGTGAAACCGTTTTGGCATAATGAAGTGTCGCGACTACCTTGATTGTTATTAAATTTTATTGGCGACTAAATAAAATCGTATATACGAATCTTATAAAACACGACACGTGAATAAATATAAATATAAATGCAATTTAAATTATCTCTGTTACGGTTTTTTTTATTATTTAGGGGAATTAACACAACCGTAACACTCTGCAGCGTATGTCTTTGGGGGAGTTTACATTTTACATTTACATTGGACGACAAAACCTCTGCAGATTTCATTAAAAAAAACCGTAGCAACGCTTCAGCTTAAACGCACACGTGGAACAACAATCGACCCTCGCCGATGCCCCTTCCCGCCGTCGACTGGTTCATTCGCCACGGACCGGTCGACAGCGGTGTGTATAATATAATACAACACGCCGCTGCAGTGCCAGCAAAAACCGCACTTCATATCCGCTGCACCGCCGCCGCCGCCGCTGTTGACTTTCCGTCCGGTGGCGTAACGATTAGCGTGTTGCACGTCGACACGTTACACCGCCGGCGATCGATTGACAGATTGTTCGCGGGCCGCACAACTGCTCTCGTCCAAGCGACGACGTCATAATTTATCACGTAATAGTATATGTGTGTGTGTGTGTGTGTAATTTGTTGTTTTCTTTTTATCCCTATTGTTTTGCGGCGTTTATATTGTACGTATCGCGCGGTTCTGATGTCGATTTCATAATATATGGTAGGCACATAACATAACATATACAGGTACACCGCCACAGTATATCTATTTCACGTATATTATTATTTCCGCCGTCCACTGTGCGTCGCCGTGTGTAGTCCGCGTCGTCAGTCGTCATTCGAACGGTATACATCGACGATTGTTGTATGTAACGTGAAAAAAAAGTATAAGCATTTTTACATTTAATTTCGTTTTACAGACAATAATGCCATATATTGATATATAATAATATTATATACCTATTGGATTTCAAACCGTACGAACGGTATCCGCCGATGAGTCGATTATAATATTATAATATACGTAACGCCCGCGGAACTACAATATAAAGTCGCTACAATCGTTTTGTTCCGACGACCTCGGCCGTCACATCGGGTTTTTATTTCTTTTGTAACATTACACGCGTTTAGCGGCGTGTACACCACTGTGAAGGTGACGGATGCGTGCCCGCAAAGGTTGCGGTCGGTGGTGCCCGCGAAAGTACACTAATTCCGGCAAAACAGCGGTCGGCTATGCGGGAGAGGGGAGGGGACGTGGCAATTTTAATCGTCGTCGAGCAAAAGGTAGAAGGGGATGATGGCCGTGACGTCAAAAACGCGCTCGTGACGTCACCGTCGCCTACGCTCCCTACCCCCGTGACGTAACGCGCTCTGCAACCGATGCTACGTAGGTGGTCCAATGCACTTACGATTTATACATCATATTATATATATATATGCGCGTGTGTGTGTTTTTACGTTTACGCGTGGGTGTTGTGACGTATACCGCCCGATAACTATATAAAACAATATAATATAACAGCGATATATCACTCGCGCGTAATGAGCGTTCGAATCGGCGATGGGTCTGCAGCAATACAGATGGGTTTCGACTGAACCGTTGTGTTCAGCAATTATTATATCAAACATATTTTGTTCTTATTATACGCCTATACGTGGTAGTTTTTTTCCCGATTGTTAACGCGAGTTGTAAAAATGTCGTCCAATTTTGTACGACTCTCCAAATGTGTGTAATTCGCATGCAAAAAACGATACTTGCCTGGATTTTATTTTTCGGTTTACAATAGGATTACTTTGCTATTATATACCCGCGAGCGCCGTAGTACCATCTGTTCCTTCCTCCGGTTTCACTCTCGGCCGTGACTTAATTACACGTCATTTGAAATCAAAACTCAAAAGAAAATAATTTACTTTGCTCCTCGTTTAAACAATAATATGATGATAATATACGTGGTCGTAAATCAGACCAACGAAGAAAACAATTCTTCTCGTAATATGTAACTGTAGTATATATATTTTAACGTTTTTAAATTGTCCTTATATTGTTATTTAAATTTAAATAAGATGTTTTTCTACAGAGTTTACTACAGAGAAATATTAATCATCACATAATTTCTTCAGAATATACTATAATGTATTTCTTTAATATTATCTTTTATTAAAAATAAAAAAATAAAAAGATTAAATACATAATTTATTCGAGGTACATTTGTTCTTTATAATCGTTATAAATAACAAATGTAGGTACAATAAAAATACTCAAAATGCTGTTCATTATAACAAAATATTATTAAATATTATTAATTTTCACGATAATGATTTGACGATTTATGTATAGTATATTATATTTAAAGATTTTCAAACCCCTATAATAACTGTTGCAAGTTGATTTAATATTCATAATATCAAAACTGAATAATTGAACCCTTTAAAAGTATACAAAAATCGTTGAAAAAACTATGAATAATGTAACGAATTTTTGTATTTAGTATTTTGACATTCAGCCAGAAGATCTATGGAAATGTTGACAACTTCAAGATTTGATATATCATCTGACTTTATAAAAAATAAAAAATTCAAACATTCTAATTTATTAACTAAGCTGTTTATAACTTGTTATATCGTTTACTTTATTTCTGATACATAACTAACTAACTAAAACTACTAAGATGACAGGCACAACACTTTTCGTACCTAAAGTTTATTATTATTATTTCTAATAATTTTTAAAACAATTAAAATAAAATAAAATAAATAAAATTTCTATTTAATTAGATAAAATCAAAACACTAAAGGATAGTATAACAACTTTAATGACCATCGAGAATGGATTGTATGACCGTGTGCCGCCGTGAATACAGCGCACACCGTTGTACTCAGTACGCCATCACATTTCTAGTATCTGACCCTCAACAATAATAATAGCACAAGTGCTACTGATTTTATCGATCTCGTCAGAAAAGCGTTGCCTTTGATGTTTTATTGATCAATACTCCAAAGGGCCGAGGGTGACAATTTCTAACGCACTGCATGAAAGTGAAGGTGATGCATGAAAAATATATAAAAGAAGTATCCGGATGTCCGCACCCACTATACAGTAGAATAGCAGATGTTTTAATGGTGTATGATGTCACATCCAATTATTATTATGTTTAACTAATCAATATTTATTCCCGAAACGAATATATAAATAATAACAATGAGTTTTTAACTATAAATAAAATTAACCATACAATAACAAAAAAAAAAAAAAACCAGGAAAGTCGCTGCGTCGTACAAAGATAATAACATATTTATTATATTGTAGTATAATATGTCGATATGCTATCGTCATTGAGTAAGTCGCTGTACTTTGTGAGCTCAATTTGAATTCAATGATTAATCATTGTATAACGTTACACGATTCTGAGTAAAAAACATCAGCCTATATTTCTCAGGATATTTTAATATTTCATTGTTAATTTATACTACTATATTAGTAATTTATTTTTCTGTTAGTTGATAGGATAGTTTGAGCTAATTTTTAACAAAAAAATCGCATATATTATACTGTAAAATGTATTATCATGAATTAACATAAGTAATATATAGTTGTATGATTATGCTAATAATTATTAACTGATAAGTAAATGCAGTTGTACCATGTATTTAATACGGTATGAATAGGTAGCTTGAAATTAACTTAACTTAACAAATAATAATAAAATTAATAATAAAACGTTTCTACGAATAATATTTTTTTGAATTAGGTACAACAAAATAATGAAAATCGTTATAGGTACCATGTACCTAAGTAAATAAGTTTGAATATCCAATGTCATCGATATTTTTTTATTGCTATAAGAACAACTTATTAGAAACTTTGTATTCAATTTCCAAGCTTTTTATACACAAACAAAAACTTTATCAAACATCTATCGAAAAAATTTTTAAATATTTATAAATGACATGAAACATTTTGAAAATATACTATGTGTATAAACGACCATTATAAATATTTGCCAAAAATTTAACGTCCCTACGAAAATAAATTTAAAAAACTGATTTTGCGTAAAAATGTTTGTTTACCCCTTATATTTCTTAATTATTTTCTCAATAATTTTGGAATCTAATTTGTAATTATTATTTAACCAACTAGACCCAATTCACTACAAGAAATGACCCATACATTTGACAACTAAATATAATGAACGATGACAGACAAAAAAATTTAAATAACTTAAAAAAAAAAAATCATACATAAGTCTCGCTTAGAATGTAAAAGCAATTCAAAAAATAATAATAGAATAATGAATAATAATAATTAATAATAATAGTGATAGTATGTAAAATTCACTTACCATGTGAATAATATATAATTTGATTATTGTTTTAATAACGGTTATATATACTTGTATAGTTGTATCAGATATTTTATTTTTCCAAGTTCCAATAAAGTGGAAACTTTGATGCATAATTATATAAATATCAGATGTGGTTGCTTGCTTACTTACATTGTTGTTTATATTCTTTTTTTTTACAAGGAAGCGTTGACATAAATTGATTTAAATATCTAAATTTTGTTTTAAAATAATAGTCAATAATAATTGTTCAATAATACAAAAAACTATTAGGTGTGATGCGTTTTATAAAATATACTAAGCATTATATAGCTATACGCCTATACAGCTTATACAGGTATACATGATAAAGTTCGTTCTATAAATATAAAAATGTTTATATTGATTCATCCCATTAGTCAAGTAGGTATTACCTATTTAGTCGTTTCTAATAAACTCGAGTTTAACATTTGTATTTTATAAATTATTACGACTACAATATTTGCCAAATTAAACATAAATATTTTAATAATAAAAAAATATTGACTGATCTTTGAAACAAAGTAAACATTCTAAGAAATTCAGATAAGTCATCATTCATATGCACGCATAGATTACTATTTTTAGATGTCATGTAATGAATGAATTTTTCTTCGTCGTTGACGTATGTACTTTACTGATATGCCGCTATCAAATAATTTATGTATTAGGTAAGTAATAAGCATAATGTTTTTTGTGTCAGCATTTCGCTGTGTGTATTAAATTATATGAATTATATGAACAGTTTATTATTTATTACACTTGCATCAATGAAAATAATAATTCATATACATCTTATTTGCAAAAAAAATTATTTTAATATAATATAATATATTATATAATAATTCATAACAAACGTTAACTTCAATTAAAATATGTTTTCATTGATCAATTTATAATAATTTTATATATTTATTCAGTGTTAATTAAAATAACATGTATTAAATAAATAAATGTATATAAATGAAACAATTTATTGTGGTTATAATATCACTATTTACTATATTGTCAATATTATTACCTATATTACATATTTATATCAAAATTAAACGTTTCCTTTTCTTTATCAAAATGTCAACATAATATTCTTTATTTTAGATGTCACTGTTAGTAGCGTATTATTGTTTTAACAATGTAAGTACATTATTTAATTATTATATTTATGACCGGAATTTAATTGCTCTAAGTATAAAACAATTATTCTATTTTAGATCATAATACAATATAAAAAAACAATTAGTTAATTCAATTTACAGTAACAAACATAAAATTTTACGTATTAAATTTTATTCGTAAAACATTTTATGTTATTCAAATTATTAATAATCAATAATGTATATAAATCTAAAATCTATTATAATATGTTGACACAAAACTTTTTACTTATAGAAACAGCTTTTAATAATATATAAAAATGTATAAATAAAGTTTATATTACAAATATTTATTTATTTATTAAGTATTAAACGGGCAAGGCCCTGTTGGCTGTTACAATAGACAACATTACAATCATTATGATAATGTATATACCTATTTAATAGCCGTCTATGAATTGCAATTTATTTTGGTTTATGATATTTATTGTCGGAATCATTCTGACTACCTATCATAATACTGTAATATAACAAATACGATTCCGCAATGATACCAAATAGAACCATATGTGGTTATTCATAAGACACAACCAAAGCGAAAAAATACTCTAATAAATAAAAAATAATAATGAATTATAATACCCTGTTAATGCGAGTACAGACTAATTAAATTTAATTAAAAATAGTAATTTTATTGTATCACGTATATGTCTGGACCAATAATCTAATATACAGTTTACAGAGGTATTCGAGGTCAACAAGACACGTGGTATTTTTACGAGATACTGAATAGTGTCTTATTATAGTAACCACCAAATCGTTGTTTTTGACAACGATATAATATGAAGACTGACCAGAAGGGAAAAAAACTAAATTATCGTGTATCGTAAACTCTGCTTTCGAAAACTTTTGGGCCGTGCATAGAGTTCCATTGTGCTAGATACGTTATCCGGCCAATGTCGACGTCACCGTCAATTCGACCATAACTTCCTCATTCTCCCCCTCCCCCTCATATACGCCTATTGTACACATTACATTCTCTACAACTTACAAGTATATTTTGCAGATAAAAAAAACCGTCATCCTTCTTTTAAACACAAATCATAAAAAATATATATATATATATATATAATGGAGAAAGATAAAGAGAAAAAGCACAAACATACGACACACGCACACTGCACTACCGCATTGTATAGAATGTGAGACAGAGACCAGAGCTCCACTAAATCAGACTTTTTTCTTATCTCTTATATATAATATACCTCTTCGTCATCCGTTCAACGTTATTTTCAAAACTTTGATCTACCCCAATATATATAGTACATACATATATGTATATTTTATATATTTACATACTCTAATGCTTATTCATATAACCAAAAACTATATACGTATACACATATATATATGTGTGTGTGTGTGTGTGTGTGTGTGAATTTGTATTGATTTTTATGTTCATTTTGGACCTACAACACTCTCCATAATTGTTTTTTACAATTCATGAACAATGAATATGCATGATACTATTACGTAGTATTGATTATTAATATATCGTTAGTATAGTATTATAATTATTATTGTTGTATAGGTACGCGCACGACACAAAGTTGTTTTATTGGATTAGAATAATAGGTGAAATATTATGTTAAGGAAAAAACCCTTTATTTTCCCACGAAGTAAACGTCAAAACACTCAAAACACTATAAACATTAAGCACGACGGCCTCAAACTACTAATCCAGACTTAATGGAAATTTTGTCAAACTTTCCTTAGGTTTTCTGTTTTGTTTGACGTAATGTCGAGGTATAAATTAAGTTCAAGGATGACCTAAAGTAAGCCGTTAAATAAAAATATCTGTTGTGTGAAAGTGAAAAACTATTTTGTGAACCGTTTGACATTCTGTCGGCGGATTTTTGTCCGCCATCGACAAATGTTTTCGAGAAATGTTTTTATAAGATTCGCTAAGATCTTTAGTTATGAACTTATGACGGTGCAGTTGTCTCAAAAATTTAAATACAATCATAAAAAAAAATATACCCAATCGTAACTCGTAACACAAAACAATATTATCACCATTCTTGTAGAATATATTATATGTTTATTTCGATATTGCTTTGTCGTTGCCGTATATTTATATTTTATTGTAAATTGTGATAGGTATTCAATAAAACACAATTGGTTTTACATTTCAGTGTTTTTACTATTTTGTTTCATAAATTACATAAAATATTTACATTGTTATTTTTTTTATTCGGTTGGCATACCGAAACATTAACCTAAGATAACAATTTTTATTAAAATGCATAGAAAATTAACATTATATTTTTTAAACGAATAACAATAATATATAGTACAATACATTATAACTAGGTACTTCGATTAATAATTATTTAATATTATATTTATATTTATTTTACAGAATATCATTTTTCAATCTTATACTTATTTTTAATCATATTATAATATTCAATGGTGTCTTATATTTTTGCGTTGCATTATCAAGGTAAACAATTTTACATTTATTAACTATAATATCATGATGCTTGAATTAAAATTAAAATATAATGTATAGTTCACTTAAACTACAGTTTGCATAATATAATTTATACTACCTATTATTTTATCTACTATTTCTATAATTCTGCTTGTGTACTTAGTACCTATAACTTAAGTATTTGTCGGCATCACATTAATCATAATACTACATAATATAAAATAACACCATCATTTCATGTCAATAAATCGCATATTATCTATCTGACGAGAGGGATTCTGAAGCATCATTAGGGTTTAAATTGTTTTAGGTATATCGTATATACTATAGGTACACATGTTTCCTGAATAATATGCAGTGCACTTATATATTCCTTAACATTCACTATAAAGCAGTCAACAGCCATTTAACCCAAATCCATTTTACTAATCGGTCGACAATGAATAATATATTATAATGTATATACACAATACCGATAATATAATATTACTCTTATGTACGAGTACACACATACAAACCCAATAAATCGATGTAACAAGAGATACTGTGATGAGACTTTATTCATACCTATACACGCAATACTATTATTATATACAGTCATGGATGTTTTGTATACAAAAACGAAGACTGAAACGCATGACCAAAAGAACTAATTTTCTGCTTACGAGTCTGTATAATATATCGTCATCGTTAAAATATCGTATTTATCGGCCACGCGTGCGCGTACAATGAATCTCCCGCAGTGGTATATATATATATGGCTTACACGGGGTGGTGGTGGTGGTGGTGGTGGTGGTTTTTATTACCACCGTACTTACAAAAGGGGCGAGCATTTTTTCTTTTTTTGATCCGGTCGACCCCTCCTGGCAATTACAGTGTCTCAGCCGACACAGCGGTGCAGATCGTAGTACGGACTGTAGGACTATAGCGTCCTCACAAATGTATAATAATAATATATATGTCTCTTCGAAATATATACGTTCAAAACGATTTTCAACGCTATAATTTCACTATATACTATATAAAGTAATATATATACACACACACACACATATATATACTTATAATTCGGTCTCGTCCGTATAGTTATTTAACATTTAGCCATGTGCATTTCACCGGACAACCGGCTTTTACCCATTATTCCGCATCCGTAAATACGAAATCCGTATATTATAATAACGATTATTAAATATTATTTTAATCTCGTATGGTTCGCTTTTATAAACTCCGGCTAAACACCCGTAATGGTCGAGTATTTTGAAAGTAACGCGTGTAATAATATTATATTATGGTAATATTAATAAAAAAATAAACGACGGTCGACGAGTGTCGTCGTAACAATAATTTGTCATGCCGTCCTGACATTATATGACAGGCGCTATATAAACGTCTGTATGGTTATTTTTTTTTTTTTCAATGGAATGTAAGCGTCTTCCATTTACTAAATGTTTTGAAATACCAAGTGTTAACTTTTGTTATTGTTTTTGATTAAGTTTATAATCTTGGCCGTACATCGCAGTGCCATATAAAGTTTGTTTGTTTATGTTTTCCAAACGCCACATATATATACTATACTGCAACATTATTTATATACATAATATATACATGGCATGTACCTTATTCAACTCGTGTTGTAGGTAAATCTTTATTTGTCTTTAAAGAATTGGGTACTATCAAAACTTGACGAACGTGTTGTTAATTATATTAGTTATTATTAAATGATACTCGTTTAGTGTTAGAGACAATATAAGTATAATATGAATTCTACAGTAACTGATACATTTATTAAATTAATTAACACCATTAACGTGATTTGATTCAAAACTTAATATTATCTCATATCATACAAGTCTGGCCAACATTTGTCAAGTATGATGTATCAATTGTCCAGTCATATTTGATGTTGCTAGTTTATCCGAACGAAGAAAAATATATGATATGAAATTTTTATTTAAGTTCATCAATGGTAATTTCAATTGTCCTGAAATTGTAGGTTCTCTCAATTTTTATGTCCCTCAATGTAGAACTAGATCAACCACTATGTTTTATGTTTTTACACATAAAACAAATTATGCTTCAGCTCCTTCTTGGAATAGGATAATGTTAATAGCTAATGATTTGAAAATTGATTTGTTTAACTTTAATTCCATTAAATCATTTAACAATTTTATTATGTAAACAGAATTTGTTGTATTTAAATATTGTGTATTGTATTATATTATTGTATGTAATGTTGAACTAAATTATATTAAATTATTGTAATTGGATCATTTGGATCATATGATCCGTTGAAATAAATAAATAAATAAATAAATAAATAGAAAATACACTCGTGTGTGCCAAAACAGTATAATACATTTATACATATATATTACTATTTATTAGAATAGAATGTTAGTGGATTATTCCAAATACCTACGCATCTTCTTATTCAATTACTAACTATTACTGTTAGTGGTTTATCAAGTAATCAAACATAATTATTTAATAACTGCAACTATAATTAATACACATTTATAATATTATTAAACCTTAACTATCGTTAGAGAAATAATATTTATAACCAATTTATTTATATATAAGTTTTAAATATAATGCATATTTCTTATGTCTTCAAGCACCAAAAATTATGTATAATATTATCCTATTTCGTAGTATAAATGTATTCAAAATTATACATTAATTAAATTGAAAATTTATGTGAATGACGTTGTTTTCCTTGTTGATGTTTACATTTCTACTTCCAAAATATTTCTCTGGCCAATTTGTATTTATTTATTAGCTATTTTCTCCTTCTTTTGTTAAAACGTCAAAGTTATAAGCACGTTACGTGCTTAGTGTTCGCGGTGGGTGAATATACGTAATATCAGGTGTAAACTATAAATCTGCTACGGTCAATATTGTGCATATATACGAATCGATGGGCAGTGATTAAGAAATCAAGTTAATTCTCACGTAAACGTGTTTTAAACGATTTAAGAAAAATGTATGTTATGCATAAGCCGTACAAATAATATAATATGTTGTAAATTTATAGTATAGGTATTTAAAATAATATAATATTGTTGATAATCCATCACTGGTATTACATATTTATGATCTTAAACTGCTACGTAACAATGCCAAATGGGTATTAACGTTCAAAAACCAAAGGTCTTTCAAAAAATCAATTTTTTAGAAGTTTAGCTTCAATGACAATTATTTTTGGGATTATTTTAAAGATTTTTGGTTAAGGCCAATATTATATTGTATTGTACATTTTATCTTTTTGTAAATAGAATATATTAATTAATTCATATATATTATTGAATATATAATCTATGAATGTTTTTAATATAATATATATATATATGTATACTTACCATGTAGGGTTATGAAATATTTTTCATATAAACATAATAATATTATAATAAAGATGCATATGTATGTTATTTTTAATTCAGTAAACAACCTGAGTGTCATTAGAATGCTATAAAAAATTATATTTATACATATTGTATCTTATTTTCGATGAATAAACGCCTTTGAACAGAACTTTTTATTGATATATTGATTAAAATACATACGCGTTTATTACCTATTAGTCTAATAAATAATAATCAATAGCGATAAATACTAAACTAAACTATTTTTTTTTTTTAAATTAATCAGTCGTATAAATATAATTATTTCAATAATTAAATTTATTCATTTTCCATCTCGTCGTGCAATACTCATTATTTAATGATGAGATTTAAAATTATATTTAGACACGACCACGCAGTTGTTAATATAAGCAATATGGATAATTTAGTTTATATAATAGAAACTAATTCCGATCGAAAACGAACAGAATTAAATTGAAGTCAATATTTAGTTATTCATTACTGTGAAATTTCAACAGCAATAACTATAATAAGTTATTATCACAAAACCGTGTGCCATTAATTTCAAAGTTAAGCTGGCCGCATATATCTAAATACAATTTATTTTTGTAATTCGATTTTCTCTATAAAAACTCTCACGATCGATATAATTTGTAATTCTATGTGCTGATCAAATATAATATAATTAGGTATCTGTCTATGTAAATTTGCGTTGTAAAGCTATAAATAATCAGCAATCGTTTATACTGAACATTCTTGAACACGGGTAAGTTGCAGTGGGCGCGAGGAACAGGTGCCGACAACGATGACAATAATTATTCAACGAGAGCTTTTATTATAGGCGCTATATAGG
Organism: Rhopalosiphum padi; assembly: GCF_020882245.1. Taxonomy (NCBI): domain Eukaryota; kingdom Metazoa; phylum Arthropoda; class Insecta; order Hemiptera; family Aphididae; genus Rhopalosiphum; species Rhopalosiphum padi. The sequence goes on along the minus strand of NC_083598.1, from coordinate 17,579,713 downwards.
CTGCTATGGAGTCTATATACTCTGCACAATTATAATAATTGTCACTTTCGTGTGGTGTCTATACTAACTACCGGCGAGCACAAGGAAAGTTACGATTACAATAATAGCTATAATGATGAGCGAAAGGGTGATTTACGTTGTTGCGACGTAATCGCATACGCACAATACGGTTATCTATTTGCGATGCGGTCAAGTCCGTCAAACGGGGAATATTACACGAAGTAACCCCAACGATAATGCTGAAGTATTCACACTCACGGTCGGTGCTATACAAAATTGATGGTGGGTGTAGTACGTGATCAAAAATCGCCCACTTAAGTGTAATATACCGAACACGTTTGGTATGGTATTTTTCCCAAAGCGAGCACAATCAAAGGGTGTCGAGGGAGTTTTGATAGTTGAAACTTCCAAATATATTCAAAACGTTTATCATTAGTATTGTTTTTATTATTTAATCGCGTTTCGTTTTTATAGTCTTCCTATGATTAAATAACTATAATATTAAATATTAGCAATTGTCTGCCATATAGGCACGTCATATACAATAACGTATTGTGCTCATGCAGTCATATATACATATAGGTATTATAGTTTAAACTATTGATAATTCAAGAGTGTACATAAATATAACACCGTTTAACTCTTAACTATAAAACATAATATTATATTATATAAAACCCAACAGCAATAAGATTTTGTTAAAATAATTTAGTACCTACTCAAGTAAATAAAATAATAAAGTAGATTATATACTATACAATGTGAACTACGCGCTTTGTAACCTAATAAGATTCCGCAGTATTTCAGTTTTCAATATTTTAAAACAAATAACAATTAAATGATGTTTAATCTAATTTAAAAATATAATATAACAATGCGTATTTATGGATTATATTTCCCATTCATGTCGGATTCCAGAAATTGTAAGATATTATGCCCACACACAAAATATATTTGAACATCTCAAAGCTAAAATGTTATAATATAGGCACGATAGGTAGTTAATACAAATACCTACCGATGAAAAATAAATGTACAAAGAAAATAGGTGGGTAAAACATTTTTAATAAGAAATTTGCCGACCGTCGACTGCTGACTTTTAATACATTTAAATTCCCTCCCGGCCTGGTTACACTTATGTTTTCAGTGGCCCAATCACCTACACATTTTTATGTTCACCAGACAAATTCATTATGTTCAAATTTCGTGTCATTTTCGTTGTCTGACGACTAGAGAGCACAGTAGTGTGGTAGACCGCAGTAGTAGTAGTAATAGCAGTAGCAGTAATACACGTATATGATTCGGGTCGTTGCACCCATCGATATACGTTCCGTGTTACGACCTCTTTCTTTTGTTACAATGTATATACCAGGATACCAGGATTATCTATACATGTACCTGTCATGGATTTCGTTTTATTTTATTAATCAAAAGCGTTTCAACACATCGCCTATAACAATATTAAATTATTAAAACAAAATCACTATCAAATAACTGCGAATATAATATAATAATATGATATGTACCTAAGAAACGCACATCTCTTTCGAAGTATATGTATCTATGTATATATATATATATATATTATAATACAAACAATTCAGTGAAGAGCTATTATGGACGTCACGTACACAATTTAGAAATTGACTTACTGCGTCATTCAGTAATGCTATTGTTGTTGTTGTTATTTTTATTATTATTATTATTATTATTATAAATTTATAACATCATATAAAGTATAAACGCATGTACTCGTTGGAAAATAAATTTGATTACCTATTAAATGTTCGTAAAGTAAAATCTAAACGATGTATGCCGTGTAAAGTGTAATAATACCTATTTCAATTTGAATTGTAATGCTAAATACTGCAGCCACAATCACCAATCATTGTCGATTATTGTTAAAAAAAAAATATATTAAATAAGAGTTAATCGTCTCATCGAGATCATCGCTTGAGTGCCTAACTACATTTTTCTGGCGTAGTGACGTCTCTAGTGTGTTTGTGTTCTGCTAAAGTTGTAGATGTAGTAGAGTGGCTTACATTTTATGTCTGATTTAATAAAACCCAATTTACAAAAAATTTAAACCCACTCGAGTTACTCATAATGAAAAAAATATATATTTAATAATAATAGTCTGAAGACAGACGCCCACACGCATTTTATATATTTTATTTACTTACTATACGTCGTAACCATTATACAATATCGAAGTCATCTCGTTTTAAGGATTATTATTTCCGAAAATCGACCACCGGTACATGTACACGCAGTTATACAGTTATTAAATAATGCATATTATAATATTACTATGCTATTATAATTATTTAATGAAATGTATTAGTATGTCTATGACACTTCTGATGAAACAAAAATGAGATATTTGAAATCGCATCGTTCCCTTCTTTGTGTGTGTGCTCTTTGTAGTTTGTAAATTGTACAGGTTTACACGAATTGAAATATTGTATTATTATGTTTACGGTAGACGGGTTTAAGCGCGATTAAATTTTAAAATGAGTATCTATACACGATCCATTCGATGTCGAGAAAGCCATATGAGCTATTTATGTATATATATGGATTTGGTGTGATCTTTTCATTTTATATACATATATATATACAGTATACGCGGAATTGTGTGCTACCGTATTTTAAGTTCAAAGGCGTATCTCGTCCCGGAGCCTTTGTTGTTTTACGATTGCATTAACTAGCTGTATGTGCATAATAATATTATAATTTATACACATCGAATGCCTCTACGTTTGAATCAGCATAGGCGTTGAATGGTTTCTGTATTGCGATTTTCGACTCGTGTGATTTAAATTGACTATTTAAATTAAAGTGTAATATAATAATGTAATGCACAAACGCCGTTATTTACTGATATTTGCAGTATTTTATATACGTGTCAGCAACAGATATAAAATCGCGATTGTTAAAACTGTTTACGATGTGGTGCAGTACTGCGGTGATTAGTCATTACTTATTTTATAGTATGAAACAATATGCTAACTACATTAATAAAAGACGTGGGGTTTAAAAATATACTATTACAGCGTAAAAAAAATATAAAACAGGCAATACAGTATATTTTTAAACCATGCAGGTAAAAGAACGTTTATCTTTGAAAAAAAAAAATACAACTGATAACACATTTGATAGTTTGCAGTATTTATTTTCAAGATTCGTGTAATTCATATAGTTTATGCATAATACTGTTATGATTTATGAATTCAACACAGTAAATCAAACGTGTACCAAGTATACGAATATTCCCTATAAAGTCATATTATCTGTGGTAGGTACGATAAGACCACAATCCGTTTTGATTTTACTGTAAAAAAAAAAAATTCGAAAGTAGGCAGGACAGAGAAATGTACGCAGAGAAATATTAAAATTATAATAATTACGTTTATTGTAAATATTAGTACCTATGAGAATATCTATATTTTTGGGTAACACAAATAAGGTGATTCATCGAGCACACGCATACACATTGGATAAGAAGAGGGTCTTTATCCTCAAATAATGTATTTTATTAAATTTTTGTTTTTGGAAAAAAAATACTGGAAGACTTTATTTTAAAATACTTCGATTCCTTTTTCGTTTTAAGGAATGTCTAGTGTACTTTTCCAAATGTAAGAACCACGGCACCACACCTTTCTATCTACAGTGAATTGTAAAATAGATGATTTATTTTTAAATTTTGATGTAAGTTTATAAATAAAAATTTAAAGGAAGAGTTTCTGAATTATTGAGTTTTTAATGTTAATGATATATTGTACTATGTAAGTATTATAATAACAATAATAATCTTTAAAAATGGTTTTGCATAAAATTGAAAATATATGTTATATTTATTTTAGCACTTATATAATATTTAGACATTATGAACAAACTAAAATATTTTAAACTAATATTAATGTTTAAATCATTATAACCACAAACATCTTTAAAACTTTTATCCTTAGTACATATAAAGATTAATAAGTTAGAAACCACTCTCGTTTGAATTTCAATTTAATTATTGTATTAAAATTAATAGTTTTCACTATAGGAAAGTATGGTTCTCATGTACTCACGTATTATCTCATTTGAAAAAATAATGTTTGTACTACTAAAATACACTCCTTAAACGGTTTAAAATGAAATACATATTCGAAAATATGGACCTTATAAATACGTGAACTTGAAAATTTCAAAAAAGCAGATTTTACATAAAGGTATTGTAATAATAATACCTAACGGATGAGCCTGCGAAATCGTATAATATAATTTATTAAAAAACACACACACGCACGCGCGCGCACACATAAAGAGAATATTACAAAGTATTATATGCGGCAGTCGGCAACGGTGGTAAAATGTGTACGAAAACGAATTATCTGCACACACAACACACTCACGCGTACGCATATACACACGCTTATTTCTCTCTCTCTCTCACTCTCTCTCTCTCTCTCTCTCTCTCTCTCTCTCTGTGCGTGAGAGTCTTTCACACACACACACACATACACACGCACATACGCACACGTCGAGCTCGTGACATCGTAAAACGGATTTGTAGTCTCCGACCTGGTGCTGAGCATAATATTGTACTGTTGTTGTATCGATTGGGTGTGTATCTATATTATAATATGACCGTCATGGTCGTGTGTTTTTATTTAGTTTATTATTATTATTTATTTATTTATTTTTTTTTTTTATCGACCGAATAAAACAGATAAATAGGACCAGTCATTGCCGTAGCCAACAACAATATCGGTATATTGCGCGTCTATATATTTTTATCCATCCGACTTTTATAGAAAATGTACATGTGCGCATCTCGCACACCCGTTCACTGCAGGATAACATAAACTTTGCCATAGTTCTAATAATGATTATAGATTATATTTAAACTCATACCATATACAATTTTTACGTTATAATTTTTTGTTGATGAAGAATAAAATATATTATTTTTTAATAATTTATTACGATGTTCTTTTATTTACCTACTGTAGTTTCGGTGACGAAACTATCCGCGGTCTCATCCTCGCGCCATACCGAACACTTTTGATGACCCCCGCCTTGGCGCCGTGCCGGTGTTACTATACCTACTTACTAGTCATTAATAATAATATTGTACACTGCATCACAGCAAACGATAAATATTATATTTTATATTGTAGAATTGAGTCCTGTTTGTTTTGATAACGATATGCAATCAGAAAAATATTATAAGATTACTACTAAATTCTATGAAAGTATTTTATCATCATACCTATTAATAATATCATTATACTCGAGAAAAAAAATCTTATTAGACATTTTTTTTCACGATAATATTTTAATAATATATCACTCAGTCTCCGTATGTACATACCATAACTACGATAAATAATATAAATAATAGTCGGAGACGATAGCAATTCGTCAACGTATGGATACGGAAAGAAATCGAGACGTCTTCATAATATATTACGTATAACATAATAATAGTACCTTATTAACTACACAAATTTCGCAGACGGCTTCTGCAGCAGTCGCAGTATATATAAATTATATAATTATATCATCGTGAATTTGTTTTTAAACCAAACATAACAAATCATCTCGAAAACATGGACCAAACAAAGAAGGTCATGTGACTGGATGATGTATAGCTGTAAAATGTCTGCTCACTATTTGTGAGTACACGCACGAACATATGTGTGTGTGTGTGTGTGTGTGTGTGTGTGTGTTATTGATTTAATATACCAAACGTCCTTATAAACGACTATGGTAGGTATTATATATACCTACTTAAATCAACGTCAGAAAAATAACAGCCAAACACGTCTCGTTTTCGTACAAGTTATATACACCACGACACTCTATAAAATACACGCAAATTAACCCGTTATTCGTTACATATATTGACTAAATAATATTGTAATATATACGTTCTACGCGTTAGATAACGACAAAACATCATTCGTTTACAGATATTTATAAATATAATATTATATATACGCACAGCAATACATACATAATATACGCGTGTATAATAATAATATAATGCCACGTGTAAAGCGCATAATATCAGAAGCCAAAACAGCTCACACTTACACACAGATCTTGTTTTATTTAAGACGATTTTAATGAAATAAGTAATAACGATATTTTAAGACCGTATATTCGCTCAAACTTGTACGGCGAGAAAACAAAATTGTCCGCTATATTATAGTATACGATAGCCAGTAGGCGGAAGCACGTCATTTGTTTTGTTTTTTGTGCTGAAATTCCATTACCAGTGTGGCCCCGAGAAGAAAATGTTTCTAAAATAAAAGTTGTGTACCTTATACTCTTATTGGCTCCTGCATCGGATCTGACTGTTCTGAGTGTTCTGACGCTATGCAACTAAAATTTATGTCGGTGCACACGATTTGAGCACAGAACAATAATCAGTCGCGCCCGTAGTGCATTCAATAAGAAATTCTCAACTTGTAAATAATTGCAGTTTTAATAATATATATATATGTACTTACTATGTATAATATGCACTTAATATTACTTAATAAGCACATGCATTAAAACAACATAGACATTAATTTATTAAGAATATAAAAAATAATTGTGTTATCCCAATGTCAAATAATATTTTTCATTTAACGTATTATCTTACAGTAGAAAGCATAATTATTTAATATACCGTAGGCCATTATTCATTAAATTTTAATAAATTCACCAGCATAACTACTGTTTAATAATAAAATATAATACGTAAATCTATGTTTAAAACTACTAATTGATATGGTATAGTTTTTGATTGTTCTTGATGCTGATTTTTTTTTTAACTTTATATATTAATGCCGTAATGGAACTATTTGGCAAATAATATTAATAATTATTATTGTTTAAATATTACCTTTTTCGACCTTTTTTCGGGAATACAACTCGAGTCTTACCGTTAACATAATCGCTTTTCGGCGTTCTGCGGGCGGGGGCGGCGGGTAAATTATATTACTTTAGATAGTGTATAATATTTCTATATAGGTATAGCCGTATAGGTACGGCGCATAACAAAATGGATTAACAGTGTTACGATTGTAATGTTGTCATGATATCATCGGACAATAATTGAAGGTTCTATACCGTATTAACCATACCATTCCGGTATATAGGTATATAATAGTATAATATAAATTTCCTAAATAGGCAATAAGAGCATGTTATTCTTTGTCAAGGACGCTATTATGTATTGTGTTCTATCGGACGTGTTGATGCTTATTCCCCCACCATCTAGCTATGTGGCGTTTTATATTTTCGCAACTGAACACGCGCGTGTTGTCACGAGGAAAAATAAACGGGAAACTGCAATTCAGGAACTGGCTGTGTGGTAAAGTTTTAGTGCAAAATCTAAAACAGACTTTTGGTGGCGGCGAGCAATTAGAACGAAAAAACAGCGCGGAGAGAAATAATAATAATATTTGCAAACTGCTCCGAGCTTCCGAGCAGTGGTCGTCAAAACGATGGAACTTTTTAATTACTCGCCCGCCTCCGCCCTTCGTTTGTACTGGCGCACTGTATACAAATGGGTTTAATATTCACAAGTTGCTGCAGCAATAGGCTCGCGAGGCATGACAACAAGTGATAGCTGTCAAAAAGAGGAATATATGTTCGTTTTTTTTTATTTATTCATTATCGACTATACACAATATAGTATTAATGTACACAGGTATAAAATATATTACCTTAGCCTCATTTTTATATTTATTATTATTATTATTTTGAGTCACTTTTTTTTTGCATTTATTAGGCATAGGTGCTGTACAGTAAAATTCTATATTATTGTAATATAAATTATGATACAGTTACCATTCGCATAATTTCATAACGACTAAGTAAAAATGTAGTCTAAATGATTTATGATTGGCAATTATAAAATCTATGGATATAATTCAAATGCAGAATATTTAGCAGAATAGGTGGAGATAAAACGTGCGTATCAAATTTTGTTCATATATATATTATATATCTACTGTTTGAATGCATCATTTTGAATCTTTGCCAATGTATTAATACATGTTTGTATCCATTGATATATTTAAAAGGTTGATTGTATAGGCATATAATTGATTTATTAAAGAATATTGTTATGACTGAAAAAATAATTAATCACCGCCTACTGTTCATTAACAAATCGTGTGTACAATAATTATTAAATTTATCGTTATAAAATGTAGATATGTAAAATATAATGATAAATCTTTTCTGAATCACATTTTATTTTTATTCTAAACAGAAATTAACTTTTAAAGTGTACTATAAGTATAATTACAGTGAATACAACAAGATAAAATATAAAGCATTCATAGAGGTGTTTGTATAAAATAATAGTTATTTATTTATATATTGAATGTAAAAATATAATTAATTTTTACTGAGATATACATACAAAATAATGTAAGTATTGATTAAACTAAAATATTTATCATACAGAAAATTCAAATTAAAACTATAAAATTTAATTAAATAAACATATTGTTTTTTTCGAAAGTATTTTGTACTTTGCACTCAGTCCAATATATATATATATATATATATTAATAATGTCTAACGTCCTAATATTATACAGATTTTCTAATAAACAAAAATATAGTGTTAATATAACTTATAAGGCTAATATAAAGTACTATAATCATCTTACTACTTTCATTCATAATTTTTTTTACAACTACTCGTTTTATTAATTGTCGCGTTGTTTTTAATTATCGTTCTGCTGCAGGACCCCAAGTTATTTTTTAACAGATTGAGTATCGCGTTGTTTAAATATTGTAACTGTAAGATAAACATTTGCCGAGAAGATTTTCAAAGTGTATAATAATTTAACTCGATTTAGTTTTCATATTTTCTTTTAAATCTTGATGGGTTTTCAGTATTTCCAAGCAAATAAAATGTTGAAAATGTGAAAATAAAAAGTTAGATAATATTATATTATTATTTTCAATGCGTATAGCCTTGTGTGTTTTGTACAATAACTTTCAATTGCCGACTAGCACGCAGGATTCTTGAATTAAAATAGAAAAGGGTGCTTTTTAAAAAAAATAATAATGTCTAATAGAAGCAGTTATATGACGTATGGAGGGTCCCTGGTCATGGAAAGATATTGAGGGTCCCCAATGATCCATTAACCCGGTCATTTTTAGACTACACTCAGCTCAAACAACCCCTCAGTATCGGAACAACCATTTTGTGTTTTTTAACACTGAACCTACTAAACATTGGTATTAAACACAAAGACGGTTAGAGGGATGAAAATTGGTCGGACTATTAACACTTGAGTTTTCTATTGTTCGTAAATCGCATGATGTTTAATCAATAATACTATACTATTAATACATTACTGAATATACTTTTGTTTGTTTTAAATACCTACCAACAACACATACTCTTTTTCAATTTTAAAATAAATAAATAAATATATACATAAATAGTATATTGCTGCATGCAGTGGTCTATAAATTATGGGAAAAATAATAATATACATTTTTATTTTATGCTATTTGCAATCATTTGACGTTTTAAAATCCTTCATTATCCACAAACCACATAATGTAACATTTATTATGTGTATTTCGAAAACCCAATTTTGTAATTTTAAATATCTATAGATATGTACAACTAAACAGATTGATAGCGCTAGTATGAAAATTAATTAATTTCTATAGAAATTATAAAAAGTCTGATATAATTGGTTTAGTGTCTTAGTAAAGTTTGAATAAATTCATTAATGTATTATAATGCTGCAATAACAATATTGGATAGCAATAACTAATAACATTATTAACACTTATAAGTTATAACTAATACGTATTAATGTCTATATTTTATTTTATTTCAATGACCGCTTTTATAATAAAATAAAATCGTTTAATATGGTTTAAAAAATAAACAATCATTTAAAAAGTTTCTACTAAATATGCAAAAAGATAAAACCTCGATTTATTAAAATATTTTATAAAAGTTTTTTAAACGAATCTGCTTTGAATAAAATTAACATTTTTTCTGTGTCTACTTTTTCAACTTACAAAAACGCGATATTTTAATAAAATGTTAATAATTGCACATAACCATCTACATCCTTATTTACATTTTATATAGTTATATATGATGGAAAAATTATACTCTTATTTCTATTATTGCAGTGGAATAATAATATGTCAATTAAAACTTAATACGCGCTTATCGGGTTTTGATTGATTATTGAAAATAAAATATTATAACCGCCGTTTTTAGATCAAAGTACAAAAACAATCATATTTCTCTATGAGACTGTATGGTATGGCCTTAATATAACATAAAATCACCTATTCGTTAAACCACGAGGCAAAAAAATCGCTGTTAAATGTTAATAAATTATAACGATTTATCAATTATTGTGCCCATTCCTGTACTAATCAAGGGTTTAAACACGTATTGTATTTTTTTTTAATATTACGTACAAAACTTTAGGTACAATTGAATATAGAAATACAGTTACATCGCGGGCCCATAATTCATATACACTGCAAGACTACAATACTACATAATAATTTGCATCTGGTGTCATTATCACGGCATATATATAGCTATGAATAATGTTTGCATAGAACTATAGAAGAGATTTTATAACTATGGCGGAATATGGGTCACGTCTATTTACTATATTATATTGCAGATGTGTGTGTATACTTTTTTGAATTCTAAGTGGTCAGATGGAATTTTTTCTTCGCACAAAACACCCACAAACCATATGGAACTATATTATGTATGTGTATACGCATTTGTGAGTCGTACAATAAAAAAATCATTATGTATTATGACTATTGTTAGACCCTTTTAACTTATAGGCTATGCGATGATATATGTAGATTGTTATGACTTATATGATTTATACTACTAGTTGATGCGGTGATAATTCTACGCTCGATTATTTCGGTCGGCAAACCATATAAATTCAATCCGTCGTTTTATATAATATATATTAATTATATTACAATATATTTTTTTATTTACAATAATTAAACCGATTTAATTTTTAATTCTCAGAGGCGAGGTACAAAATATATACAATTTTCATTTGGGCGCGATGTTTATTATATAGCTAGGGATATATTATTTAAGTATTATTTTTTTATTTATTTTTTATTATTTTTGCTTTACAAACATTACAAAATATACTTAATTAATTATATAAGCTGATAACTATTGAGTCAACAAAATTAAAAGAGGTATATTGTCATATTGACTATTTTTTATTTTACCTATAGTTATTTTCTGAGACAATATTTATTTTAAAAGTTAAGTGAGTATAGATTATTTAACAATACAGAATTGAACGTTTTCACTAATAAAAATAATAGACGTATACGTTACACAATATTATATTATATTTGAAATGAAATGATTTAATACGTAGTAGCATAATGTTTTTATTTCTATTCATTTAATTTGAAACGTTAAATAATTTATTTAATCATATTTATGAACATTATACCTATTTGTAAGCACCTTAGTCTTAGTTAAATATTTAGACATGTTCTACTTTAAGTTTACTGTCTGATGATAACATACATAAATATGTTCTTTTAAACATACTAACTTTTGTATATGTTTACAACTTAACAAGTATTTCAACTTACAAATTCAAAGATAATATTTAATTAAAGCTTTCGAGCGTATTAATTGTAAATATCCAATAGTGTGTAAACCACTTGGATACTGTTATATCGTGTGTCGAATGTCGATATAATACTGTATGTTCGATGATACTGAAATCTTTAATCCTTTAATTACTCAGATGTAGAGACAATACACCACCAGTTGCAATAAGACTTTTTATTAAGAGTTTGTTAAATGACTGGAATTTATAATAACATGCACTTAGCTGACTGTTTTCATAGGAAAACATTTTCAAAATTAAACAATGTTGTTAATTACCTCGTAAAATTTAAATTCGATAAATTAAAACTGACTTTTAATATAATAACGTTTAAGGTAGGTACAAAAAATTATTTAAATATTACACAATAAATATTAAATTAGGTTAGATTATGATTTAAAAAAGAAATTTAAACGATTCTACGTTTAAACCATATAGGTACTCATCATAACGGAATATTTATAACTAAATATGATTTATAGGTAACCAATCAATTCAAGAACCTCGTGAAAAGAATTAAAATGGGTTCAAAATAAGTTATGAAAGTGAAATAATAATAATAATATAGTATTCAAAAGTAAACGAAATTATAACTATAGTTTATAATTAGTATATTAAAATATATTGTTAAGTTTATTTATTATTTAACTCATCACTTACTAATACCTAAGTAATATTTTTGGTAGGGTGATAACGAGAGTTTCTTTAGGATTATGATTTTAATCTAAGTAATAATTCAAAACTTATCCTTTTTATCAATTTCTGGTAATCCTCGTAAACGCCTGAAGCGTAAAATATGGTATCGTGATCTCTTAAAATAATAACTATTAAATATACACAATAGAAAGTTTATTCAATGGATATGGCTTCTTTCATCATTTATTTAATGAGTTTTTCCCGTCATGTTTTTTGTTCACTTATCACACATGCTTATTGTGTCAACTTTATATAAATTGTAGGTATAGGTATTATATTACTTATAAAAAAATATTTCTTACATTTATAAATATTATACTGAGAGTCAATAGTTGGTTAGGTTCTTACATAGAGGCACCGAATGTTTATTATATATAAGAGTAGAGATAAAATAATAAATAAATAAATTTAAAATATTAAAAAAAGCAGACTGTCACTGATTATTCCACATGTCCTATAAAATATTGAACATAACAATTGCTAAATTTTTGATTATATGATGATGATAGGTCCGTGACAGAAATCTAATTTGTTGTGATTTTAATCGAACATCGCTAATTGCCGTATTTTGGTATGACTGCGTGTGTGTGTATGTGCAGAGCATGACGCGCTGGTGTCGATCTTTATTGTAGTCACTGGACTCAAACTTAGATCTAATATAGGACCTCCTGAGCTTTATACATTTATAAAAACAATTATTTTGCATTTCATTTGGAAAACGGCTAATTTTCATCTCAGTAGACGTAATGCATTCTTTTTTATTTTATTGTAGTAACCATATATATAAAATAAGGTTACGGGCAGTAAATATTATAATGAATACGAGACTATTAATGATTCTTGACATTTTCGAATCGCGTCCCCCGAATTTATCACACGCGTGTTCGTCGTATACCTATTATTTATGAGTCAACGGAAAATCGTATAAATTTAAATCAATCACTAGAAGAAAAAAAAACGGTGCATATGGCGGGCAGCGTCGTGTGATGCGCGCTCGGCTAAACAGCAGCTAGTACACGCATCTATAGGGGGGGGGGGGGTCAAGAAATCGCTAAAGGACTTACAAATCCCTTTCAGAAATCATTAAGCGAATTTCCTCTGCGGGCTAAATATATACATATACTACGTACTACGCGTATTGCTCGTGACACTGTATAAGTTATGCACACACACACACACACATAATATATAATGTGTATATATATATATATATATAGGTGGTGCCTAACCGGCCGCGGGCGTAAAATGTCCAACACTCGTCGCTGTGACCTATCAACACGGCGCGGCGGGGACCGATAGCTTTTTGTGTGGGGTCGGTGTACTCGTGTGTGTGTGCGTATTTACGTGTAAATGCGCAACAATTAGTGTGTGTATAGAGGGTGGTCGATTACACGGGTAGGTTTTTGTGTGAGCGCTCATATAATAATAATAATAATAATAATAATAATACTGTGTACAGATTGCGTGCGTGCGCGTGAGAGTTTGTGTCGGGGATGAGACGCGCACTGCTCACTTTGTCATAGTCTTCCTTCTCTCACTGTCTCTCTCTCTCTCTCTCTCTCTCTTGCTAAATTTCTCTTTCCTTTTTTTTTTTTATGCCTCCATTCCAAGAGGGGTCTTTTACGGACAAACACACACACACAGACACACACACATTCACGCGTGCGCACACGCGCGCTCGAGTTAGGAGGGCTGTTATTGCCACCGCCTTAGACCCTTTTATTGGTATACGGTTCTAAAGGCTGAAGGCTCAACTACTATACTACTACTACTACTACTACTACTACTACTACTACTACTACTACTACTACTACTTATGTTGCTGCGCTGCAGTAGAATATATACTATACTATATATTATGACGGTAAATTATTTAAACGCCGAAAACCGATGGCTACGCGACGATAATAAACCGGAAAAATATTTTCGACGTTCTCTTTCACCCTCTTTTCACCGCTTTCGTTTGCGCCGTACGTCCGTTCGTATTATTATAGTTTATTCCCTGCACTAGTTCGCAAACGACGAGACAATAATATAATTACAATAGTAATAATAATATTATAATATACGCGTATTCAACGTTTATTGTTTTATTATATACGGTACACTATCCCGACAACTGTTTAGAAAAGACCGTAATAATTATTATTAAGTAAATAATTATTATAAAAATGACTTTTTTTCTCCACTCTTTCGCTATCTCTTTATTCTGCATGCGAAATAATAAAGTATAATACTTCGCATTCATACTTCTACATATCATACTGTATCGCGTTCTACACATTAGTAAATAATAATACGAATCATATTAACAGTAAAAACATAGCAAATGTTACAGTAAATACAAATAAACACATGAATAAACAGAGAAATATATTTTTTATCAGTTGGTCTTTACGATTTATTTAAGCACGTATTGCGTATAGCATATATACTTACCTATATGTTATATTATTTATATAATTTATAAGCATTTATAATAATATAATTAAACCATATTATTTAAAATAGTTCTTACGAGTTACGATGCATACTATAGCTCTTCAGCGATTCGTTATTATATGAATGTATACATAAGCCCTCGGGAACTTGAGCACATTTTTAATTACGTTAGTGAGGTATATACATTTTAATTACGTAATGCGCAACACATTACTGACTGAATTTACAGAAAAAAAAACAATTTCATAATGAAATAATAAAATATGTAATTTTTTCGTGTATTTATTCACATATCTAACCATTTATTTATATTCGCACTATATACATTATATTATTACTCTACGTCACTATATACCTACCTGCAGGAATAATTTTTACGGCTTTAAATTTTTGTATTATTTAGCAATAATAAAATTATGTTTTTATATTATAAAATACAAATAAAATTGTTTAATATTTTACATTAATTATATGTAATTCTGTATGACTTATAAAAATCTACGCAGCTTATGTATTAAACATTAACATTGCATTTATACAGTAGTTAAACGTTGCGCGTTAAGTACACACAGATTACATTTTTAACACATTTTACGCCAACACGTATAGAAAGGAAGTGAAAAAAATACGACAATTAAAATTAGCTATTTTACTATCAACCATGATAGCACAATAAAATATTCTCTATTTAATAATATTAAAATGTGCACCGTAGAAATATTAACCAGAAGTTATAATAGTACCGAGCTGGTGTTGACTTGTGATATACGTACCTAAATCTATAAAATTAAATATATCTTCGGCTGCAGTAGTGTTCGTAAATACCACAATATGTGTCTATACTTATTAAAATGGTTGATTTATTTTCATTGTATCACTACGCCATCGCGGTTTAACTCTTGTCTCGAGGATAAATTCGAACAAACGGTGGTTTTTATTACAACTCGACGGTATCGATTTCATTTTCGTTTTGTTTTTACCAATTAATATAAATTTGCAGTTGAATTCGACGGTAAAATAAAATGAATTTCTCAGTAATCAACGCCCTGAGAAGAACTTCCGATTTTCGAAATCAGCGTTTATGGTAGATAATATTACATGTGTATATTGTGTAGGCTATGATACATAAACGGCAGCTGATACAGTCGAAACATACATCCGGTCGAGTAACCACACGAGGGTTTTATCAACGCCACCGTCTCACTTCAGTCGATTGTTGGGGATGAGTCGATCCACCCTTTTGCATATCCCACACATAATAATAATCCTCCACTCATTCATTGAACTCTAATGCATTCGCGTGTTGTCGGTAAGGAAGGGGGAACAGCTGATGTCGTTACTAATTACACATTTTTATTTATTCATTTTGGTGTTGTTTTTCGGTGTCGTCCTTGTATTTATAATGTTTACATAATATTAACATAAATAAATATATATATATATATTATAAAATAAACATATAATAAACAATAATTTAGAAAACAACAGTATATATTTTAATATTTATTGTTATTAAATCTATAATATGGTTATGTAATATTTTAATCTCACTATATTATTGTTGACCACGAAAATATAAATAACTTTAATGTCTATGTGACAGGTGTGATGAGTACATGGTATTTAAATCCGATTTGAGTTCCAAGAGCATTCTATATCGGTATTTATATATTTGATTTGTAAGCCCATGTATATTTATACGCTGTAAATAAACCATTAAAATATTGATTAAATATAATTGCTAAAAAACATGTAAAATGTGTTTGTAAAGTATGAAAAACTTAATACAGCAAGATTGCGCCGTGTGGTTTGTGTAAACATTTACAATTTGATTACTTGGGTATTTCCTTTTTCTTTGAAGTGTCTTCCGAACGTAACAATTTTGCACATTGAACAACTAACGCAATAAAACATATCATAATATACTATGATGCCGTTTCACACATCGAGTAAAAATGATTTATCCAAAACGTGCAGTAATATTAAATCGTCATTTAAGCTGTTGATTTCTTCGCCGACTGTATTTTTAAATTCATTCGCGTTATCATACAGAGAATAATATTTATTGAAGAATATATTGTTTTATATAACTCGCACGTATGCCACGTAATATACTACAAAATGCATAACTACAGCCCGTCAGCGTATTAAATTTGTTACGACATTTCCACTCTATGTTTCCAGCGATTAAGTGACTAAAACATATTTTGTTGTAAAGGGAAGAAAACTAGCCATAAGTATAGATTTCATTTATAAAGAAAAGAAAAATAAAAGTAAAAGAAAATACCGAATTATTAAATAAATATGATTATTTTAATTTAATATGATTTACCATTGTATTGTTAGTAGCTACTCCTACTCGTATATAATATTGTCATATTGGCTTTCGATACGGTTTGTTTTAAAAAAATATATAAATAATTATTTAGGTCATATTTTATGTTTAATTTATGTACTTTATTATGAGCGTACCCACGCTTCAGAGACAGTGCTCTACACTGTTCGCCACTGTTTTTCCAAGATAGTAGGTAGTAGAAGTGTAATGTATATAAATATCCTAAATAACACTGTTTTAAAGTATGTTATAACCGCAACGGCACACGCGTAGTGGTATTTTATAATAATAATATTATGTATAATATAAAAGTCAAAGCGACTTGCATCAGCGCAAGCAGTAGCAGTGTTGTGTATTTTAGTATCGCTGCTAAAATATAATGAAATTGTATGCACCCATTGACCTACAAACTAGACAAAACTAATTAACGTGTTCCAATTTAAACTATACCAGTGAATATTAAAATACAGAGTGTACATTTATCAGCGTATATATATCTATAATGGAAATTAGTTTTTTGAAGTACAGTACTTGAAGAGATGTATATAATTTCAAAATAAACGTAATTTATAAGTCACGCAACAATTATACTATACGTATACCTAGAAAAATGTGCAATTCATGCAAAAATTCAATTCTAAAATATTCATTTCCTTTATAAAACATTTTGCACAGTTGTACCTATATATAGGTACCTGTTATTTTATTGTGTATCAGAGTTTTTTATTTT
Source organism: Rhopalosiphum padi (assembly GCF_020882245.1). Taxonomy (NCBI): domain Eukaryota; kingdom Metazoa; phylum Arthropoda; class Insecta; order Hemiptera; family Aphididae; genus Rhopalosiphum; species Rhopalosiphum padi. The sequence continues at coordinate 17,561,842 of NC_083598.1, read as the reverse complement.
TTATTATTCTGTTTTAATTTTTGCAATTCTAATTCAAAGCCGGAAGTAGCAGTGTTTGACCGATTACGATCGAAGTAATGCATTCCTCCACAATGTGAAACTCTCATAATATTATATTATTATATTCTATATGATTACATAATAAGAATCACGTTCACGTCCATGCATTTAACAACTACGCTATGGTATTGCCGTACTTATATACGCACCCTAATTTTAAATCAGTTAATGACGTATTCGTGTAAATCGATTTTTGCGATAAGCCTTAGTTGGAAAATTATGCGCACCTCACGCAATAGATCATTTTTCGACACCGCTACTAAATTTTAACGCATTATGAAGAATAATGACATCTGTCTTCATCGATCTGTGTAATATAATATAAAATAGCATACGCGTCAAAACAATACAGTACTATTACTTACAGGTTAATTGGCATTAATTATTTCTGGTCACCTGTTTCCGCAGTGTTAAAACGGTTATGTCGATCTCGCGCAGTCGAATCGCGATAATATTTATTTTTCTACGTGTCTTTAAATCTGTAACATCACTACATCAGATTTTTATCCAATGGTTATGCGTTAGATTACACGAGTAAAGTAAGATTCTTATATGTTTATATGCATTTAATCGTTTTCGTCATGGAACGCGCCGCCGCCGCAGCAGTGTAGTAGTTATATACGTACACGATAGACGTTTATTATAGTTGAAACGGAACGACACACAAACGGTAATAAAATACGATTTGGTTCGAAAATCGACCTTGGCGATATAATATGACTGTTATAAGTGTAGGTATATACGAAATATCATGTCCGGGGAATCGGTGTTATCGTAATTTAAATTTTAAAACCACTTGTTTTTTTTTTTTTTTTTTATACAGTCGCCAAACCGACCGCACACCGACAGTGTTTAGGGTATGGGCAGTCCTCAATAATAATAGTAACGTATGATAATTATATCGAAACTGCGGAGAGTTTATAGACTTAATTCCGTATGGCGCGTAGTAGGGTATTGCGGATATACAGACGTCACACACCGTGTTCTGATAATATGTAATGTCCTGGTTCGTATATATTGGTATCCCGAATAACGCGTCAATTATATTTCTCCCGTGGCTTATACGATTTGCGCTCGAGATTCGTATGTTGCGCAAACGATAAGGTCTCCTCGGTTTTCTAAACTCGAATCGAACACAATAGTTCTTTGTCCTGTACGTTATAGGTATATACGGTTAACCGAGTATAGGTGCAGTAGGAGGCGGCGGTCGGTGTTAGTGGCGGAGGAGACGGTGGAGGTTTTGTTCGTTTGCGACCGAACGTCTAAATATTTTTGGCCCTTTTTCTGCTTCTTCTTCTTTTTCTTTTTCTTTTTCTTCTCCGTCTTCGTTTGCCGCTCACAAAAAGCCATATTATGTAATATATTATAATAATAAACGAATGTACGCGCGTCGCACCGCAGACAAGTCCACAATATATCGTATTGCCGTACATATATATATATATTATATTACATAAATGTATAGATAGATAATAATATTGTACATACACGTATCCCATTTACTTGTCCGCCGCCAAAATGTTTTCGTTTTTCAATACGGAACAAAAAACACACCTCCGCCGTCTCGGCTCATACATTGCATTATACTACGTATTACCGTATCGGTTAAAGTATATTATATCATTATTATACTATAGTATAATATCAGCTGCTCTATGTACATTGTACACTTTATTACACTATGAATGTTCTCGAAGTTAATAAGTTCCTCAATACTGGATTCGAATATAACAGATTTTACATTAAATCTTCGTATTTTTTTTGTTTTTGTGTGTAGAGCACAAGTCTTTTCATCAACACTTCAATTAATGTGGGAGACAGTATGGGAATAGAGCTCCTTTTTTTTTTTCTTTTATAATTGTGTCATTAGAAGAGAACGTTTTTATTTAAAAAACATTTTATTAATATTTTGTTTGTAATTTTCATTTCGCAAAACTATATCGAATAAAATAATCGAATTCAATTTGAGTAGGAGTAGGAATAATGTAACTTAATATATTATTGTTATGATAAGTTCTGCATATTATAGCTATGGAATATAATTTTAAAAAAATATTAATAATTACGCATCAATTAATTTTTATAAATAAATAACTATAACTTGAATATTTTATACATTAGACCAAAATGCATATATGTATCAGCACTCAGCTACATAAATAGTGTAATACCAATAAAATCAACCTATCTAAATTTTACCTATCAATAAAATAACGTCATTAGCTGACGATGAAAAACTTTATTTATTTAACTTTACTTATTTGGAATCTTTCAATTATAATATGAATATATTTTTATGTTTTTAATGGTTTTTAATATTATTATCTATTATTATTGTTATTTGTATCATTTGTTTTATTAATAACATTGTCAATATTGTATAGTTATTGTACTATTATATTACTATACTGTACTTGGACCTTATGTTCAGTCAAAATTTAAATAAATAAATAAAATATTACTAATATTATTGGGTATATTATATTATTATGTAGTCTTAAACGTGATGACCATATGTATGTGTCCGAGATAAGATATTGTATATATTAATCATTGAATAATGTTTATTGGTGGCCTAAAGTATGTTTTAAATATAAAAAATTAAAAAACAGACATATTTGGCACATACATACATATTTTGATCGTCACGGGGTTACAACAGGGACTACCTACGATACTTTATTTGGGTGGGCCACGTGAACGGATGTATAAGAGGCGTGTACATTAACATTTATCGTATTAAATCTGAAAGCGATTATCATCGCGTACGAAAAACGTAATTTGTTCCGCTGGGGATCTATAACGATACAATGTAACGTTAATTGTTTTATATCGTAGGCATTAAGCGTTATACGTGATAATATATTATTATTACATAATAATATATCAATAATGTACACAAGGATCGAGGAATTGATTTTAACAAGATGATTTTAACAATTTATCGATGCACATAAAAATGTTTGTTTTATTTAATCGTTCTACGCTATATATTATTGATCACAATGCAATTGTAGAACGGAATGCATATTGTGTTGCTGCTGTTGTTTTAGGGCACAGTAGTCAAGTTGGTATATGTACCTGTATAATACCTAATAATTTATATCTATATTTTAAGCAAATAATTATGAAATAATAACAACGCGTTATTTAAATCAACGAAACTAGGTTAAATTGAATTTGCAACGGTATTGATAAAAATTAAAGGTACCTATTACGAACGATCCTAACTAAACTGTACGGTTTGAAACAAACTAAGTAAATAATACATAAATACACAATATAATATTATACCAACTCGATTACAGAGAACCCACGCCATTTACCCGACGACAATGTTTAGTGCAAGACATAAATCCAATTTTATAACGAAGGAGGACATAGAAATTTGAGAATATAATACATAACGTATAATAACATAATATAATATAGGTAATAATATTACATTATTACATATTATATTAAATTTAATGTTATTTTTAGGTTCCTCAATTGTTTGTTTTTTCATTTCATATTTACGAGACAGCACAGACGAACTTTATAATATTTTATTATATTTTGTAAGGCAATTATTATAAACACCAAAACGTCAATAATGATTTTATTACTAAACGTATAGTCCCATGATTTTTTGACGCATAAAAAAAAAATAATACAAATAAAATATAAAATGTATAAACACTTAACTACAAGAAGTATAATTGCGTATCATCTCCGATGACTTTTATATACCTTATAACACAACGGAAAACGTATAAGGTTTATTGTTAATCGAAGAGTAGTTTTACGATTCCAGAAAAATGTGCTTGAAAATTGAGTTAAATATTTAAGCGCGCGCATTGCTCTGAGACCTTGTGGCGCTTATATATAAATATAAATAATATCGAGCGAAACGTTTATACCCGAGTTCTCAAAATATTTTCAACTCGAACGAAAACTTTTTGTAGTGTATTGTAATTTGTAGCATGAGCCGACATTCTTAACATTATTTTAGAAATCGTTTAAATATTTATAAAACGTTGTAAGTATATGAACCATATATATATATATATATACACGTTTTCGCTAAACATCGCCGGAGACGACGAACCGTCCGGCCATCGCTCGGTGCACAGCAACCGGCAGTCATATTGCGTGTATATACATATATTATTATACGCGGTGAAAACTAAAAAATACGAATAATAATGAAATGTCTTTGTTGGACGCGTTTTTAGTAGGGGACACGAATATAACGGTCGATCCGTTCAATGATATCTGCAGCTTGTATTCTTACATATTATATGCGCGCACAGGCGAGACCAGGTGTTTCGCTGTACATATTATTATTATATACCGTGTCTGTTGTAATATTATATACCACTTTACCATTGTTGTTATATTATTTTATAACATTATTATACGTACGTCGTACCTATATATTCTGTACGACCGAGTCTTGTCACCAGTCCAAGGAGCGGGCATTACAATTTAAAAATCATTACGGAGCTCTATTTTTATTCAGTGTATTTTATTTTATTTTTTTATTTTTGTCGAAAAATCTAAAGGTCAAAGTACCTACTACATTATGTCTCCACAGTCGCGCAAATACTGTCTGTTTACGCGTATGGGTATAGAATATAATGGGTATTATTATAATAATATATCACCACTATACGTATAATAATGATTTGTACATATTCGCGTTGCGTAATACCATAAAGTACCGAGACACCAAAATACTCATGTTATTATTATTATTATTATTACTGTATTATCATCATCATTTGTGTGTTCGAAACCAATTAAAATAGGTTTAACGAACGCGTTAAATATATACTATAAAAAGATGTACACGATAATTATTTACGACCGGTTTACAATGTACCTACCTACGGTGGTTATGGTGATAAACTGTAATCACACTGTACAAGTCATAAGGTGATGCGTTTTTTTTTTCCGAGATAAACCAATTTGTTTGTGGATTTAATTTACCACATATTATATAGAGTACGCGTTAAAAATCGACACAACGAATATCATGATTTGCCGACCTATTCGCGAGTGCGCATATTTTGATATGTACAGTTGTCCAATACCTAATAATTATTATAACACACTCGTATACATTTCCTTTATGCTAGATAGGTACCATGCAGTCCTAGCGAAATCCGTCGAGCAGTGCCCTCGCAATAAATTAAAACGGTTAAAGTGAAATATTGATCCAATAAGGGGTGGAAATCACGAGGGAGCCATTTTGAACGTTAGACGGCGTTGGTTAAACATTTCGTCAAAATCCGTTTTACACGCCACAGATGTACAAATAAAATAGTTTTCCTGAGTGGATTATAAACTTGTTACTGTATAATAAAATATCGTAAGTAAGTGTTAAGTATATTTCCGATGATTGTCCCGTCCGGCTCGAATATAAAAATTATCGATCATGTTAAATCGTATGGAAACAATCGAATACCTGATAATACACAATATTTCATATAGTTTTGTAACATTATTACATCACGTTATTATATTATTGAATACTGTGCACATTATATAATGCGTTAAGCATAATATCGTAATTAAGATTAATTTTTAATTTCAAATACGCATGAGTGTATATACTGTTACATTAATTCTCTGCTGTTATCGGAATATAAGTTTCAAAGTCAATCCATAATACTTCATAGTATTCATACGCCGCCGTGGCGGTATTTTAGTAATATTTTATTTTGTTTTCCTCGTTGCTCCATAAAATATTATAGTTTTACATCCAATAAAATTTACTATAATTAAAATATGTATTGAGTATTATAATTTTGCATAATCTTTATATTTCATTTAATTTGATTCTTTGAAGTGTTTTGATGACCTGTACAATAACGAACTTTTCTTTAACACTAATTAATATTCTATTGTCAGTTAACGCATAGTTCATTAGATAATAATCTTTGTACTTTTTTTCTAATAAATCATCGTAGCCTGTACATATTTTTGTACGCTCACACTTGCCTAACTCATTCCGTAATATTTTCCTAAACGCTATACACGTGTAAACTAGTTTTATCTATATGGAATTTTAAAACATTTTTTGCAACCATTATTCGTTTTTACTATTATTTAAAACAACGATTACTACTCGTACGCACTAAGGTTAGATACACAAAAAATAAGCCTAAGCCTAAATAATAGATTGACCACTTTGTCGATCAAAAAAAATCACTGTATACACATTTTACGTTTGTCGGTCAGATAATTAGATTTAATTTCGTTTCGAGTCGCCTTAACTAAAACAGATATACAACTACCGGCTCGGCTGTTTGATAATTTCATTACGCCGCTGTTAATTTTCTTGCGAGATTTTATCCTTTGCCCAGGTATATTTTACCTTAGGTGTATTTATACAACTCGACTGGTACGTAACACTTACAGCCTTCTGAATGCATGCAGCACTGCACACGGCAATAAACGTGATAGACATAAAACGTAATTGCCATAACAGCTATAGAAGGTCAAGTATTTATAATAACGATGATGTATTGATGTATGATGTTATAATATGCCTCGTGTGTACCCTATAGCATAACCATTTGTTGGTGTACTCGACGCGATTTCAGATTTTTCATCAATAAGATTAAACGTTTTATTCGCGTTTGCAATGCGCCTAATGCGTGCAGTATGGGTGGTACATAGTGATATACGAGATGCAAATATATAAGATCTTGTTTATTCAATAATACAAAAAGGTACGAAAACTAAATAGAGGCGCGTACATTTCCATAACATGATCTATATTCACGCATTCGCACCGTGCGAAGGACAATACGCGTATATGCACTTGGACGCGTTCGATATTGATTTACACGATAGTCTTCACCACTCTCACCGATATAATTTATGTATAAAAAAATAAATCGTTATGCGGTGAATATCTATCGCCACATAAATACGTCATAGTACGTATATACACGAGAATAATTAAAAGGATAACAATCAGAGCGTATAGGTATACCACTAATGTACGCGTGTTTGACGTAATATGTGATGTGCGTATGCGTACAAATACGCTTTATACGAAAGTAAAATCGATTCGGCCGAAGTTGACATTACACGCTGGATTTAGCTTCCAAATATTTTATCCGATCGTCCTGCTCGCGCGTAAACCCATTTTCGCGTAATGACCCGTTATTTATAATACTTACCGTCGTTTAGATCGATATCGGTTGTATCTTTATGGTATTTTAATAACACTGTGCAACTATTCGTGCCACGATATCGATTAATATCATCATAATATACCTACTCTGACCAAACTCGTACGCAACGATTGTAATGCGCGTGCCACGGCAGGTGTATCTATCATCTATATGTATAATCTTACTTCGGGATAATGTTATATATAATATATCATCGATTATACTTAAACACCCACGGCCGGACTTGTGCAGCAATATTGCTCATATTATAGGGTCCAAGCCCTACCCACACACACACACACACACTTAACACACGACATATATTATATATATATATATATATATACGTATCGATACGCTTTCAGATTTCAGTAACTCCAGAAATGATGCGTATTTTGAAATTTCTCGGAATACTTGAAAAGAGAGATGAAGAAAATCGCCATCAAGTCGAACAGGAATCCAAATAATTATACGGTAGGCTTTCGGTAAATCTGTTTCGTACGACATTTTAAAACCCGAATTGACCTGAATTATACTTTCACTTCTACATAGAATAGTTTAGCGCGCCTAAACATTTATAGCAGCCCATTTTAAAACCAAAATGTCACCCCATCTGCAGACGTCCCTATAATTATCACACACCTGTACATCAGCGAACCGCGGACGTAAGTACATTATTGTTGTTGAAGGTAGGTATTTACACTTATAATACGCACCTATGTACACATCACGTGCTCACACGTCACGAATTATTGCGCGCGCGCGCGTGTGTGTGTGTGTGTGTGTGTACACCCGCTTGTTTCCGCAGATGGATCGCGAATACTTATAGAACCGCGATGAAACGGCTGCAACGAGAAGCAGTGTTGTGCCTATATATTATTACACCGTATAATTGTGTGATATATTTGCATAAGGTTTAATTACACGTTTGCGCTCGCCGGCAAGACGTCCCTCACCTGTCGCGGCCCTGGCGAAGGGGCGTAGTATAGATGGCACAGACCAGTGCAGCTTTACGAATATGTATATTATTATATGTGCATATTATTTATAGGTAATAAATAATATTATATTATAATATCATATAGTATATACACGATAAAAAAATATTGTGTGTAAATATCGTTACCGCGATAGGCTTTTATCGTAAGATACTTTAATAACGCGCGTTCGTCTCGCTGTACAATACGATTACATTATTATGCAAATAGCGTTTATAATAATAATTACACAGACACGCAGTGTTTAAAACAATACGACGGTCGCCGGTGCCGGGTGGTGCGGAGTACCATCACGGCGGTCTATACACGGTAATAATTTCGCTAGGGATTGCGCGCTGCAGGGCTTGACTATACGTTGTACGCGTACGACTATTGAGCTTGATCTTAAATTATCTAAAGACACGCGCGCGATTGTGCACTATAAAAACATGCACTTATTATTTTATTTTTTTCATTGGATTTGCAAAGTATAATTAATACCGATGGCCACGAATCCACGACTGTATAACGACTATACAGTATACTTATTCTAATGGCGAATAATCAACGCACATAGCTAGGTATATATATATAGTTATATCTAAACATTCTACACTCGTATTAAATATAATCGTATTAATCGTCGTGATGATATGAGTGCTAAAACCATATCAAACACACATCAAAATAATCTAAAGGTTATCGCAGAAATATATGCTCTTAAAAACAAACGTCTAAATATTATGCAAAAATATGCACCGAAAACTGTTGCTGTTTCGTTCGTATAAATCGTATATATTCATGACAATATATTAACCTCGCGATTGTAACCGCGTTCATTCCGATCCGGACGTATAATGCTATATATACCTGTACACAGCGTGCGTACTGCATTATAATAATATGTAATATGGTGAGGTGTTTTTTTTCTCGGTAGTCGAGCGTTATTTAAAAATATCCGATCCGTATGGTGTAAATGTTTCTTTTTTCTCTCCCCCCCTCCCTCCCCCCACCAACCAATGCAAGTGCATATACCGTATAATAATGTAATACGGCGCGCCGGCGTTCGACGACTGTTGGCGATTCTTATCTGATTTATTCCGAGAGCGTTAAAGGTTTATACTATATACATATATATATATATATATATATATATCATATACAACATTGGCGGAAAAAAAAATGAAGGAAAAAAATTAGTTTAATATTTAATATTTATAAATATATGTGTATAATATGACGCGTGTTTGTGCGTATATTATAATATGTATACGCAGCTCGTCGTATGTAATGTATAACGTAGTCCATTGTCCGTCTGAAAAAAAATCACACACACACACACACTTCATAATACCATATTATACACATATAAATATACAGAGGGGACGACGCACACGCGTTTTTTTCTATCGATTTCTCCCCTCCGTTGCAGCCTGCCGACGACGACAACGACGACGCCGTCACGACCGTATCCGGTTTATCACATATTATCATCCGCTAGTAAAAATCATATGGCTAAAAAAATACGTATATCCGTGTGTGTTGTGTGCGCGCGTGTGTGTGTGAGACAGAGTGAGAGAGAGAGAGAGAGTGACAGAGAGAGGAATATTGGCACCCGATCAAGTGATGGGACCTTGGGGTTAAAGACTGCTGCGGCGATATAATATAGAATATTATTATAATATACGGTTTTATTATATTACTTTTTTTATTTTTAGTGCGTGCGATTTTATATTGTTCTCCCGGTCGTCCGAATGCGCACCCGATAATTCACAGAGTTCATTAACTCTGCCCTGTTTTAAATATTATTTTACATAACCGATGACTGTACGGTTTTTATGTTATTTTCACGTATACAGGTAAATATAATATTTACTTTTTTTTTAACCGTCCAACGGTGTGCCCGGAAAATATTTACAGCCTGTGGATATATAAGTGTATACCTAAACCGCCGTTGTTTTACACGAAACCGATGAAGCAGATATCCCGTTTTGGCGCGCTAAACTTTTGCGAAGTTTAAATAGTTTAATATTGCTTTATTATAATTAATTTTCGTGCCTTTTATAATATAATATACATATACATATATAAACATAATATAATTCACGATGTTCTTTAGTATTTCGATCAAAGAACAGAGCAGAAAATTCTAAACGTTTCGTTTGTAAGATATTTAGAAAATGTATAATATTATAATCTATATGTATTTATAACATTTTTATGTGATGCACATAATTGTTATAATATTATTAATATATACGGAACACGCGCTCATCTGCGCATCACTCTGATTGCATCTCGCTGATTGTATCAACATCGTGGTCACAATATATTTTACTCGAATTTATTCGCCAATTTCCGGAAGTTTTGGTAACTTCCGGGGAATTTACAATAAATCTTAAACTGATCCACTTCGCATTTAAACGAAAACTCAAACATAGCTGCAGCTAATTTAATAAATCATTCCAGGGAACAGATAAGTGACTATTATTTAATGAAGCACTTGCAGGTGCTTAATTTTGCAATAAACCTAAACACACAACGTATACTTACCTAATAAAAAACCGTTAAAATTCCCTTAGGTTGAGTAGGATTCGCTTTCTGAGTTATTCACGAGACGTTTGAATAATTGTTGAATATTTCCTGGAAATATGAAGACGTTCTGAAAGCCACGCGTGGCTATAAAAGTTCGATTTCTATTGAATTGAACAATTCAACATTTCTCAATTTTTAAAACCACCCAGGTTTTAGAAAAACAATTACAAAATCTGGTTATAAACTACCGTGCAAAAGGTTTTTTTCTTTCAAACTAAAATAAAAAATATATATTTAAATTAGTCTTGCATAGACTTTATAAAGTTACGGTGCTTTTTTGTATATTTTTAATGCGGAGGAATTTAGCTGTTTCCGTTCCTGTTTATTCCGGCAAACTGTAAAAGTCATATAATATAACTTAACAATTTATAAATATTATAATTTATGCTTATTAGATAAATAATTATTTTGTATTATTTTAACTCGATACAGAAAAAGCAATAATACTGAAATATTATTAATCAGTACGATCTCGTGTACCATATTATTATTTATTATTTTAGTGCTGTTCATGTTAAATGTTTACTACGTATATATTGTGCAGTATATTATCATAATACAGTACCGACATAATATTGTAGTATACCTAAACATCGATATCGAAAACATAATTATTATATTATTATATGTGGCGAATAAAAGAACTATATCCTTCGTGACCCTCTATTTATTCTTTTCTGTTCACATATAACATTTTAATATTGTATACCGTTATTGAAGTTGCCGCCGACACGGTTGCACCGATAATGACTTAAAACGTTTTATTGGTTATCCGTGTTCGGTACAAATGTACAATAAACACCGTTTCGTTATTGATATATATTATGTATAAATAATATATGCATCACAGTATATTTTAATTTATAATATTATAAATGGGATTTATTTCACGTACACCGTTTTAATACCACTTGTCTTTGTACGATATAATATGCAATCGTTTTTTCAAACACCGACGTAATAACGTAATCCTATATTATAATTTACCTAATATTTTATAATACTTTTTACAGTAATGTAAAATCTCTCGCGCAACACCGTTCGGAACATTGTAACAGTAGGGCTAAATTAAAAATATTATTTTTGCCCGACAGATATTCGTATGAGAATTGAAAATACGGTGTCCATAAAAACACTTAAAATCAAATATAATATGATCATTTTTATTTATCAGGTTAAATATCTATTTTATGTAATCATTTTTTCAAGTGGATTTTCGTAAACTTTAATATAATATATTTTAAGTATAATGTCTTGAAAGTCACTAAGTTTATTTTTAAATACCTACGATTCAGAAAACGAATAAAATATTATATATTTATAATCAAACTGAATAATATATGTTACTGTAATCAAACAAAGCGATATATAATATAATATAGATCCTTAGAACAGTTATAACAATATATAGTCAGTTGTCAGTAATAAACTTATAATCTATACAAAAATCACCATTTTCTTGATTGATTTGTTACTTACATAGTTACGTGTAATATATATATATATATTATTATGACATCCGCTGCAGTTTATCATATTTATCGAAATTCATATACATATGAATACGTATGCGTTTTATGAAATCACTCAATATGTGACCTATAACTCTGGTATAGTTATTCTGTATTCCGAAAACATAATATTACTATGAATAAAAATATATCATTTCCCGACCGAGTGTATTATATTATATAATATATATATATATATGGGAAATGTTATCGATGCGTTGCTGTGGCGTGGTATATAGGTACCTACATTTTGATCAATGTTGTCACGGAGATCCGCTTCGACGTACATTTTTATATTGAAACATTGACTGGCCGCCGTCATTAATCAAAGCCGAGTGCTCACAAAAAGCGTTTCCGTGATATTGGTCATGGGAGGTAGGTGCCGATATACCTATACCTACTTATATTGTATAATATAATGTAATTATACAAGCGTGCTAAAGTGCTAAAATATTTAAAAGAAACTTTGATTGAACATTTCGACTCCAGCATTCCATAAAAGAAAATGTTTTCGATGAATTCGTTTTTTTTTTTTATTTTTTAATAAAACGTTGACGGTTTATTTTGAACAGAGAATAAGTAAATTGTTTTGTAAACTTCTCTCGTCGACTTTCATCAGCTCATTTCGTCGAATTGAAATCGATTGCAAAAAAGTTCAAAGTGGTATAATATAATACCGAGTATATATTGTGATATATATATATAATTTAATATGATAATAGATTTCGTTTTATACAAAAATCAAATCGAATCAATATGCAATCGTTTCATCATATTTTAGCCTTAAGGTCTTATGTGTATATAAATATATTATTTTCTAGAGTTCTCGAAGGAAAAATTAATAATTAAAAAAAAAAATTCGACTCGACATGGATATAGTATTGATGGTGTATTGTGTATATTCAAATGTTAAAAATGTATATACATACGATTTGAGATTCTTGTATATTGTTATACTATAGTTAGTAACTATAGGTAAGTTTACAATTACTCTATTGATACTTACTGTTTGAAAAATAAAAGTAATCAAAACGTTCGTCTTACCTACATATATTCCCGTTAAACTGATTTTATCGTCGTCGTATAAGTATGAAATTTTAATCAAATTCCAAAATATGTTTAGCTATAAATACAATATGAAAATTATTAATGGAAAATGTGTATACTCGTTTTAAGCGCTAATTCAAATTTAATCTGCGTTAAAAATTTAATGTATAAGAAAATCAACCATAAGTTACATGATAGGTACACTTAATAAATAAACTGTCGAATTTTCATAGAGTGTTATAATATAATTTAAGCCTATATGAGTATAAAAGTGTTGAAAATAAAATTGCAATAAAATTATTGTCTTATAGTACCTACAGTACTTACACTTCTAGTATTCAGCTATATAAATTTGTAACTAGTTATAAATCTCCTTGTAATGAGTCGCCACAGGAAACATTGCCTTTTTTTATTAAACACTTTCAAGTAATTTGTTAAGTTAAATGGTTAAACTCCAAACATAATAAATTAGTCGAGTGACTATCGCTTGCGAGTTTCAGTTTATTATATTGATGATGACACTATGTATATAATCTGTAACAGCCAACATAAATGACTTTATCGTGAAAAAAATATAAGCATCTCTCTGCGGAATTCTCTAACAAATTATTTTTCCATAAAAGTCATAAATTCATAAACATTTCTTTACATTAGTAAATAGATTTTCATTTAATAGATCCAAGGTTTCGTTTAGTCTGCGATTAATCATGTTTTAGAATAACAAAGACACGAAACTATAAAAGCAGTTATTCTTTAAAATGTTCACATTAGAAACATAGTATTATTTACATTTATTAACAAGTATAAATTTTGTACATATATTAATATGAATAAATATATTCTAAAAACATTTACATGTACAATGTATAAGCACGGTTAATTAATATGCTCGAGTATTTTTTATATTTAAAATTAAAACAATGTTTCGAGAATTGTTCTGATGGTATAAATGGTTTAATAATGTTCTTTTCGTACAGTTTGTTATTAATTACAATAATTATCACTTACAGAGTACCTACTAAACATTGCAATTATTGTATCACAATTGAATACAATTTCCTGATGTTTAACGACACTATAAAATTAAAATACAAATAAATATGTTTTGGATTTGGTTACAATCGAGGTCTTAAGTTTTAATATTATTTAAAGTTTCTTATTTCATAATTACACAGCTTTTAATAGGTACATAACTTATAACAATATTATTATGTTTCAAATAAAACCATAATGAAATTCGCTTAATTATTATGTTTTAAACAATTGACAAACTTGTTGCAATATCCATAGGTACATTGAATTCATAAAACCAGTTGTAATAACGTTTTAAACGTAAACTAATAAATTAAAATATTTTTAACTCTATATGTGTAATATAATACATTCTTCCGTAGAATTAGTAAATGAGTAATAGTAATCTAATAAAATAAGGTCGAATTAACAGTAATGCAGAATATAAGGTCAGGATATTATATTGTTTACAATATATGAACAAAATGTTTGTTCGTAGGTAATCACTTTTATATCGAGTTTTTTTTATCGCTCGTTAACTTAATTTATTACCGTACTACATAATATAATATATTATATGGTCTACTCACTTTAATAACATAACAACGCGTCAATGTGATATGGCTTAACCGATCAATGATACTAAACACTGTTCGCTTTCGTTAATGATAAATACAAATTATAGTATAATAACTATAATAATATTAATTATATTGTTGTTATATAATTAGTGTTATTATAGTCACAAGAATGGGATATCACATTAATATATTACTATATGTTATTAAATATTATAAGGCTACCGAATTTTACTGAATTAATCTACAAATAGTATAATAGTGTTCATTATATTCGGGTCCAGATGGGTTACCATTTTTAATGACAGGTAAATAAATGAGAGTGAGCATACGTCCTAAATAACTACTACACGCCAACTAACTTAAATAAAAAAAAAAAAACCACATTATTATATTGTCTGCGAAAAACGTCTCGTGAATTATCAATTGCATATTCTCTATAGATTTTCCATTACACATATTATTTTTAATATATTTACCATATTTATATTGCTTATTAGTAATTACTAATTTCTTAATTCTGAAGGATGAACAAATTTCTTAAAAATCACATAAGATTCAATCATAGAATAAAGTGTTAAATATATAAATATATACAGAGTATATTTAGGTATGCGTAGGTATATCTTTTAATTTATAAGTAGCTTAATAAAGGTATAAATATTTTGAACATTTTACCGTGAATTTTTTAATTTTTTGAAAATTATTGATTATTACTATGTAGTTCAAAGTGTAATGTTTCAAGTCTACGATCAATATTTTTTTGAATGACAACAAAATAACTAATATGGTTCATAATTCATTTTCATAATTGTCTTACAAATTATAATTACTATTCATACCAATAATTTTAATTTAATTGACTTTGAAACGTGTACAATTCTATACAACTATCTTTGCCCATAATTTATTCAATCGTTTTTTTTTCTCATGCCTGTATACATATTATCATGTAATTCGTTTTTGAATTCGTTTTATTTTGTAGAATGAATTTTTGTATAGCTATACATATATATAATTTATATATTATAATATTATCGATTGACATTTTTCTATTTCAATAAATTTATAAGAAAAAGTATGTTTTATGTACTTACATAATATATAGCCTATGTATATTTAATATTTATGTAACATAATGTCCTCAAATTATGTAATTTATCAAAACGAATTTATTGGGCGACCGACAGCGGTAATAATATTTAAGCGCATTCTTTGACCATTATACTAATGTAACTATTATTTAAACACATTTAAACAGCCTGCATACAACATAAAAAGATTCATGACACGATAAAAAAAAACATATCTGTCGAATTGTTAGTAAGTATTCTATGACAATATTTTGTAAAAAAAATTACGTTTATTTATTTTAAGAAAATACTTTTTGGTTTTTACTGCCACCGTAACGAGAAGCGTGCTATTGACACACAGTGTTTCGATAAAGACTTGTAAATATACCAACAGCTTTTTAAACAATCAGCGTGAAACTGCTGCGCAAATGAATACATTATTTTTATTAATTTTATTTTTAATTAACATTATTTTCAAATCGTTCGTCCCAAGGCTTTTCATACGAAAAAGACATTTTTTAGGTCATTAACTATATGCGTGAATACATAATATTTTTGTTCATTAAATAACGTCGTTTTATATTCGAGTTTCGTCCGCGTGCGCCCCTATTTACACGAAACTCCCTCGAAACTTTTAAAACCTTTTTTTAATTCTTATATAATATCGTTTTTTGTGAAGGTTTATGGAGGGAGGAGACAGAGTTTTTGATATTCGATATATTATATTTTCGCATACTGTTTATAAATAATATTGTTTGTATTTTTTATACTTTTATACAATAATATCATGATGTAGATCACAACGATTTTATAAGCCAAAAGTTATCCATATCATGAGTATATAAGAGTATGTGCCATGTGGTAATCGCAACCTTTTTTTATCGTACTTTTATGACTAAGTCAATAATTCAATTTCATACCGAGCATTTATCATAGATTAAATTTAAAAAAATTGTATTGTTGAAATTAAACTTTTAAATATGAAAACTTATTGTTAATCGGAGATCAACAGTTTAATTAATAATCTAATAGTTACACTCGTAGCGATGGCGATTC
Source organism: Rhopalosiphum padi (assembly GCF_020882245.1). NCBI lineage: Eukaryota > Metazoa > Arthropoda > Insecta > Hemiptera > Aphididae > Rhopalosiphum > Rhopalosiphum padi. The sequence continues at coordinate 17,544,762 of NC_083598.1, read as the reverse complement.
GTGAGTGTATTTAATATTTTAATAAAGTTATTAATAGGGTCATGTGAGAAAAATGAATTTATAGATCTCTTTTTATACGTCTTTATTATGTCAGATACTTATAATAAAATATTAGAATATGTATCTGTTTTCAGCATCCTCTCCCCTCAGACAAACTCTCCAGTACGTCACCGGGATACTGAATCAGTGCTGCTCGATTGTTTGTAGGTATACAGCCGGTACGCCGTTTAGTGTGACGATTATTATTATTATACTTCCCGGGCCGAGGTGCGGACATATTTTCCGAGTATAACATTATTATTACGTGCCTCGTGTATTCCATTTGTTAATACACATTTCACGAATACGAACACGCGTTATAACAATATTTTAATGGCACAACTTTCTCCGTATAAACAATACATAATAATATAGGTGGGTACTGGGTATACACGGTAACAAGGGTTTCCACGGTTTTATGTTATATTTGAAGTAATACTATATACACATAGGCCGGGCCGCGAAAACAACGATAATTTGCACATGCACTAACGCGTGATAATGTGATATTAATACAGTTTTTTTTTAACGCAGTTATCAATTGGCTGCCGATAACATAATTTTCCATAATATATTATTCTTATTCATAAACACATAAATATTATGTGCATGATAGTAACCTACTATATATTATAATTTATACTGTAATAGGTATATTAATATTATTATGACAACGGTGCAACTATATTATATATATATATATATATATAATTAACCGACGAAAAATTAAATCAATCAAAACGTTACTATACCATCTATATACAATAGGTAAACTTTTTTCCGCCTCGCCACAAACGCGTAAAATTCACCAACTAAATCCCGTTAGTCGTGAACTCATGCGAATCATATTTATAACTTAGTTGTGAATAAATAAAGTTAAATAATGATGTCCATCCTAATGCTGTTGCGTACCTATCCATAAGTAATCAATTAAAAATAATGTATCCGCATATTTTATACTCGTAGATTTACATAGGGTTACATTACATGACTGATAATAAAAAAACCCGTCATAGAAGCACAATTCATTTTTATCTCGGGGCCCGAGAAATAGTTGGGAAGTCCTCTTCTCCACAAAAAAAAAATATATAATATTTACAAATCATCGAGTAGGAAATTATTTAGAAAATATATTATAACGTCATCAATATGTTGTTTATATAATAATACAATATAATACTTACTAAAAATGTACTAATTACCTACCGACACTAAACGAACATTGGATTTTTATTTTCATATATACATATTATAATATGATAATACACTCGTAGTTCAAAAAGATATTTCCCAGATGTCAATAATGGATTGAATACATTAATCACGTGTTCACAATTAATACTATTTCAATAATTACATAATAGCAGTCCGCTAGCCAGCTGTGCTGTTCAAGGAAAACTAGAAAAACTAATTCAAGTCAATCTCGTGTAATAGTTTCTTTTTTTTGAAAAAAAAAATCTAGCTGGACTCATCAATCGTTATCAAAATTGTCATTGTAATGCTTTATATAAGCTATATGAACATCATGTGATTCGTGTATATAATATTATGTGAATTTAAATTTGCAAGTAAAAATAAATTATTAAACTTCAACGGAATTTACGGGACCTATTTACTCTATGTGATATATATATATGTGTGTGTGTGTGTGTGTGTGTGTTACTTACAGGTAACATAGAAATTTAGACTGGCTGCTGTGATATTTTGAGTGAAAATAATAATTGGTTAGATTATATCAACAAAATAAACAATAGAGATGTGCAGATACATTGATATAACGAAAAAAATGCGTAAATGTGTAATCCAAGAAGAAAGCATCGAGCGACGAGTAAACAACTATTCCATGTAAATAATAATATTCGCTTTGTCTATAATAAAACGCAGTTTTATAATGAATTGATATGATATTATTATCATTCATATTCTGTATGTATAAGTTACGCGAGAAATGCATGTCGAACGCGTACAAAACAATTTATTACATTCTCCAGTTTTCTCTAATATAAAATGCACTCGGATACAATATAATTATATGAACATATACACACAAGTATTTCACATACTCGCCATTCGATAACATGAACAATCGTTAACACTAAACACACATAACGTCTATTAATGATGGCAATAATAATAATAGATAATAACGCACTGTGACTGTATAATAATATAATATGTAGGAACAATGACGGATAATCAGAGACACGCATATACAGTATACATGTATAGTTGCCGAGGATTTGCCCCCTTCGGAGCCTTCGCCGTCGCCGCCGTAATTCTCAAAGAGTTTTTGTTTATTCACAAGTCGGTTAATGGGAGCTATTGAACGCCCAGATAATATTATGTTTTTTTCTTTCTCGAGTGGGGTCACAGAACTTTTTTTCGTCGCGTCCCGATTTGCATTTTTATTTCATTTCTTATTTTTTCCTACAACGTTGTACATTTATTATTATAATATGTCCCATTATATATAGCGTTCAACAAGAATCCCGCCACTGTTTTTTAGCCACTTGTATACAGTATATGTTTGTATGTATATTATAATATATACAAGGTGATTCACCTAGCCGCATAATATTCACCTCTCTCTCACAATTTTTACTATAGGTAATTATTTATTTATTAAAATTCTGATTTTTGTATAGCTTACAATAAAAGTATAGGTGCCTAATTATTATAAACCATATTTTCAAGTTCATAAATTTTCCATATTCAATTTCCTATGATATAAGTATATAACAAACTTTTTTTTTCAAATTTTAATACATCTAAAATTAAATTTAAAAATTTAAAATAATAGTTTCAATGTTATTAAACTTTGTGTTCTAAATAATAGTCCATAACATTTTGGTACTGTGGTTTTTTACCAAATACAAAATAGATGTAATATACTTGGTCCAGTATTATAATATTATGCACAGACAATTTTTATAAATTTTAAAATGTTAATACATAAATATTACTTAGTTGCTGTAATTTTCAAATTATCATATTCCTATTTTTAAACTTATCATTTATACTTTAGTTACTAAAGTTTATTAAATACAGTTTGATAACTCAGATAACAATCGTTTGAATTTTTATTTGAATAAATATAAAATTCATCAACATTTTTAATAAAGAACATGGTTTACATTTGAAAAAGAGAAATTGCTATAATTACAAGAAATAAAAGGCTCTCTTTAAGTTAACTTAAAAATTTCAAAAATCAGAAACTGAATAAATTATCATTAAAGGATAAAATAGAGGGTAAACATCATTGTTAAATCATCCGTAACGAATAACCAGATATTTTATATCATATTATACTATTATTATTGGTCGACATTAACGCGTAAACCCGAATGTGTTAATAATTTATCGATCGACGTGACAACGTGTACAAGTCATTCCAAGTCTAGCCTTACAAATTCGTTTTGTTTCTATAAGTAGGCGTAAGTACCTACTTATAATATTATGCATTATAAATTTGTAATCTTTGCCGATTTTCTTCGTGATTTTGATGACTATGGTCTGAACATAGACTACTCACTTACTCATATAATAATAAAATATTATTTATACCGTATTACCGCGGACATCTATAAGTTTCGTATAGCATACCTACAATAAGAACCTAGCAAACAACACTGTTTTAATATTTATTATTATTATTATCCATTATAATAATGTATATTACGTTTATTATTATGTATGATACGTTGGATTTAGGATTTTCACTCGTGTTTTCTTGCTATATTAACTTGTAATGTAAAGTCTAAACTGTTCAAACACGATAGGCCCAAGGCGCGCTATTATATTATATATACCTATATAACATAATTGGTAATTCTCTCACTTAATGAATATAGATATGAGTACATGACTCGATATAAAAATTCCGATAAAAGTATTTACAAAATTACATCGTCATTAAATTTTTTTTAATCATTCGACCATTAAGTGTATATTATTTTTGTTATTCTTTCTTTGGTTACTTTAAATAGGCACCTACTTATTAATCATTTCTATAATTGTTTCGTTCTTTTTGAGAATGCGAATGAAATCAAACAAAAACAGAGATTAGACGAAGATTTTTATGTACGTTTACGTATATAGTTCCAGAATAAATTGCAGATTATAGAATACCGATCAGATTTAATTTCATAAATAATTATTTTACCGGTAAACTGAAATTATTTAAATTTTTGTCACTTAGCCACCACGATGACAATGATTGTATATTATATTATATTATATTATAATACATAATATTATTAATGTGTATAATTTGTGTCAATTAGGATAATTGCAGGTTGGTACCCATTACTCATTGCCCATATAATATAACGTTATAATAGAAAATATACCACACAGTCTAAAATAATAGGTCATGTTATAATGGTGTGTATACAAAATTAGTCAAGGACACAAACTAGTGGGAGGGCAATACGCACACAACTGCAAGTCAATGAAAAACGCTGTTAGATCGTGATAAGCTAGACCCACAAATATTTAATGAATATTTCACAAATAATAATAATAATATTATAATACTGTATTGGGTGTGAGTTAACTGCTTATATATATTTATAATCGATAATCGCTTGCACTGTTGAGACAATAAGTCACATATTATTAAACAGTATATTATACTTATACAAAATACAAATGTAATTATTATAATATTACTAATTAGTAATTAAGATGACGAGCTGATCGGTCATTCGTTATGATATTATACATATTATAATTAATAAATTAGTTATACTTTATTAAAACGTAAATGTTAAACTACCTATACATTATATTATACAGAATAATTGAACTGTGTCGAATCGACTTTAAACGAGTAATGAAAATTGATGTACAACATATTATTGAAATATAAAACATTGCAATCAAAACACAATGAAGATTCACAATTTGTAATGAATTGCACACTTCGGGTTATATAAATCAAAAATAAAAATAAAACTGTATTTAAGCATTGAAAAAATATATATTACTTATTATTAGAGGTATAGTTCCATCAATATCATAAAAATACATACTATAATATTGTACTTTAGTGATGGTAGGGGGTCAACTTCACATACGTTTGTATAATCTGTTTTACTGTTCAACCACGGGTGGCTTTTTTTTTAATAAAAGAAAATCGAATAAGACGATGAACAGAAAATGTGGTGGTATCCCCCTCTTTAATATTTTGATTACTACCACGGGTTAAGTCAGGAATAGGCGGGTTTGTGTTTCTGAAGTCTCTGTGTTTTGTATTTCATTATATAGTATACGTGTAGGTTTACTGCATTTAGGAATCGATGAAATGCCAGCTATCGTGTGTAAACAATCGAAGTCGAAAAACGACCTACGTATTATATTATATTTTATAGCGCCGATTGAAATTAATAGGAATCCAAGATGTCCGATCCAAAAACGCGGTGTTATGTATTTTTAACGAATAACAATTATTTTAAACATTAGTTTATTACAATACAATAAACACGCGGTAACGATATTAGTATATTACTGTCGTTTTATACGGTACAGCAACAGAATGTGCAGCTGCAGATGCAACCCGTGTCGGAATAGGTACACATAATAATACCTATATATGATTATATGAATTATCCTTAGGATTTTATTGTACCATAATATTAATATTTGTTGAAGCCGGCGGCCAAACCTCTAACGCAAATGTATAGGTAGGTAATGGGTACACGGTCGATTGTCGATAAATTGCATAATATATTATACTTACTTACCTTTGGAATAATAACATAAGTACATTTGTGTAATTTTTAACATTCCGAAAACTGTTTAATTACCTAAGTTACAATAAGAAATAAAATATCATTTTAACGTGCATCGATTGACGTCCAGTTGAAAATAAACGCATTAAAAACCGCTCCGGTTATAGAATATAGTTAACTACTGTTTATAAATCGAAATACGTATTAAAAATTAAAATCCATTCGACTTATAAGACGGTTTCGTCTCAATAACACGCCATGGTACTACACGTCTTGTTTAATGACTACAATCCCCTTAAAATTAAAATAAAACCTTGACGATCATTGCTCCGAGTAAATGTATATTCGTTTTGTGTGATTTGTGTAAAATAATAATATATTATTATTATTTAGTCGTATCGTTTGCTGTTTTTCCGTATCGTATAGATTGTCCGTTGACTATTATAAATAAATAATGTTTGTTGCCCGAGCAAAAATTTAATCCAGAGGATCGTGACTCGTGATGCAATTATTCAAATTAAAATGTCCTAAGAAATCAAAACGATCGCGAAAACGGCAAATCCAAATTAAATCAATTAGCAAATAAGGACGACGATCGATGTCGGATAACCCGACGACCGGAGCACCGCACCATTGTCGAACGGTGGCGCGCCGAGAAATCGCTCGCAGACCGCAGACGCATACGATTATGGCGTCGTCGTCGGCGGGTGATTATAATATTATGAAACACATGGCGACGGCGTATGAATAATAATAATAATCGTTCGGGTAATAATAAATATTTTGAACGGTCTGTGTACGATCAAATTACTGGAAATAAGAATGATATCGCTGGAGAGCTCCTTAAAATATATGATTTCAAAAATGTAAGGACTAATGGATAGTATGTATATATGTATATATGTATATAATACGATAATATATCGTAAGTCAAAATGTACACACACACACACACGTGGGTACGCGCGCGCGCACAAACACCAACCGACGACCGAACGGCCGACTGACTGACAGGGTGGTCCCAGACAATGGGTTTTTGTTTAAGGACCAGAAAGGTCATCAATAACGCGTAGTGTGTGTGTGTGTGTGTGTGTGTGTGTGTGTGTGTGTGTGTGCCCGTACCGTGTTTTTGTGTGGAAGAGGGTAATGTTCGCCGAAGAACGCGCCATTATCATCGGCCTGCCGACTGCCGCCGACCGGGTAATAATACCGACCGACATGTAATGCGGTAATAATAATATCGTGTGTGTGTGTGTGTGTGTGTGTGTGTGTGTATAGGTGTATTATATTATTATTATACGTACGCGTTATGTGTATTACGAAAACGCGTGTTTAAACTGTAAACGTACAATAATAATAATAATATTATACAAACTCACGTGCGTCTCACGGCACCCGACGACTCGTTCGATATAATTGTGAACTGCAGTCTTGATACGTGCGTCGGTTGCGGTGAGGGGTGCCGGGGGTGGCGATTGAGTATAGAGTGGGCTGCAGAAAAATCGGGTAGCGTTACGTACTCGCGGAATACGTGTGTGATCTGCCCGCGGACTTTTGGTTTGATGAGCTGCACTACTATAACAGTGAATTATTACCAAAGAGATTCAGAGCCGTGATTAGGGAGTGATAAGCGGGATAGATCCCCCCAGAGCCTTATTTGTTTACTTATAATAATATTATAAATAATTGCGTTCTTAATAGTTTAAGGTTTTTTTTTTGATATAAAGTTAACTATTACTTTTGAAGTAGTGTCAATGGATGCCCCCTTCTATCACGCCTCCATGCCTTGTACATATTATATATTTTAAAATTTACTTATTGTATCATTTGTTTACAAATTGTAAATATTTCTTAGTGAAAAAGATAAAAAAAGTTAACTACCACCTATAGTTCACATGTATCATTATAATATGTATATAATGATTAATGATTTTACGTGGCTTCCTTTTCAAATGTCCATTCGCCTGCACACGTGCAGCTTCATTCGCCACTATACAGTACAGTGAAATCTTCTAAAATAAAAAATAGCAGAAATAGCAGACACCTCCAAACAGCTGATACTATTTCCTCGGCCAAGAGTGTCCGTTATGTAGAGGATTCGCTGTACAATCATTGCTCTAAATCAACGTTTCTCGAATGTATTGAATATATAACGCGAGGATGACTCACTCAATAATATACGTTAGTACGTGCGATTCAGAACAGTGTTTATTTCGTTTACTATTTGTAACACAACACGACGTCGACATGTGTCTTGTACAGCTCCAAAAATATACATTTATAATCAGTGCGCAACGTATGGAAAAATAATATATTTTTTAAATTAAATGTTTTGTAATTTTATAAAGGTATTTTAAAAGATTATTATATTTCAGTACAAAAAGTACAATATATGTTATGCTTGTCGAATTAATCAACGCTGGTCACATTAACAATAATGAATGTATTATTAATAAATTTAAATTTATAGCATAGGTTTATACATGTTATATAAACAGACACAAACCCGAGTCAGTGGACAAAATCGTTAAGACATATTTTCAAATTTTCATAATATCTACAATAATATAATGTTATATCAGGTATTATCACCTATCATAATATAACTACTGAGATATAACAATATTGATAATAGCTGTACTAGAGCTTATGAAAATGCAAAATGTTGGTATTAACTGGATTAGTGCCATCCCCCCACTTATTTTGATCCACTTCAAGCATTGTTCATGTCGAGTGTAGCCTGGTATAGATAACTATAAGAACATTTAATTTCGTTGAATCAGCGTTTGCTTAGTTATTTGATATTTCAATAATATAGTATAATTAATGTTATATTATAGTTATGTCATAGTTTATATTTAACATGATTATATAGTTATTATTATTTTTTTTTAATAAGAAAAAGTAAAATTTGCAAACTTTTAACGAATGAGTTGGGTCGCACATGTAGGAAATTTCTATAATAAACAAATAAACAATATTCGTCCGTTGTTCATATACTAAAGATTAAATTACGACGGAGGTGTATTTGCATTTCCATTGTCTGAATTTAAGCCTATATATTACATGCCTTACTCGTTATTCCGCAAAAAAAAAAAATAAAATAAATAATGTCGTTTGGCGGTATAAGCGACACACTATATACAATCGTGCGCGTTTATATATATATATAAACATCACACGCATTACCTACGTACAATAATAATATGAAAATAAAATAGCGTGTGCCCAGAGTAGGCGGAGATTATTATTTATTATAGCCGTTTACAAAATCGGATCGTAAACCACTCGTCCAATTATTACTATATTACTTATACGTAGGTACATTATTCTATATAATACTCTCCAGTGCCGCCGCTGCTTCGGCCTCTGTCGACACACTCACTTGCCCGCAATATTTTACGTCAGCGCATACCTCGTCTGCTGCACTGCTGTAACCGCGGTAGCGGTAACTGTACTAGCGTACAGCTGAATAATCGGCATTTCTCGGTAAATATAAGTATAAGTATAATAATATGTATCTATATTGTAATCATTATACAGGACTGACATTACCAAGTCAAACGGCGTCATCGATTACTATATATTATTATATTATATACATATACAGATCATTGTGAGTTTGATGATCGTCAACGTCGTCACGAATATAATATTACATGTTCTAATACATTTTGTGTATATGTGGCGTTTTTCTGACGTATATAATAATATAGTCTCGTAGGCTATATGAAAATTTGTATATTCCAAAATATATATAGGGCATGGCCTCATGGGTATCTACTACCTATATTATCATATAATATGTGAATTTATCGAACACAAAGTCCGTCCGTGGTGTGCTATATTACGATAACTACCACTCCGAGTTGGTTCAGACCAATCATTCATCATTTCGGTTGTCGTCGTCGTCTTCCTCCGGCCAACCCTCGGACCGCCGCCGACGTGGAGATTTTCGGTAAACCGTTTACGCGCAACGGGCACTGTAGAATATTAAAGATTTTATGCGACCGTCCGTTTTTCAACGGCCTTTCCCAGACGACGATTTGAATATATAATATTATTTTATCACACGATATCACGTGTACGGCGGACGAACGGATTTTCGTTTATTTCGCTTGCACATGATTTTCTAGGTTTTTTTTCTGATTAATTGCCAGTCGCGTCGTCAAACGCCGCCGCTGCACCGGCCGGTTCTCCTCTGTACTCTGTTTTTTTTTCTTCCTGCGCACTCCTGCCGCAACAGGACCGACTGACACCGTAATTTATTTCGTTTATTATTTTATCGTTACACTGTGTGCCGTTTTTTTTTTATTTCTCATACGTATGTACGTTGAATTTTTTCGTTTTAAAATAAAACATTTATCAATAAAAACTAATATAAGGATTTTTTAGTAGGGGCAGGGTGATTAAAAGTTTCGTTCTGAACCAAATATTCAAACTGAATAAAATGTTTTAAAATTTTGCTTACAACCCAAACACTGTCAGGCATTTTATATTTTTACAGCCAGCCCCCGCAAATAAGAAATCGATTTAATAACAACAACCGGCTCCTATATATAGGTACTAAACTCGTGGACAGATTCGATAAATATTAATTTATTGTTGTTTAACAGCTCGTAGGTAAGTGTAACGTAAACTACTAGGTACTTTATATAAAATATAAATACAGAAGAATTGTATTTGTAAATGTCATATTTCGAATGGAGTGAAAAAAACACCACGATAATAATAGGTACGCTTACAACACCATAACGTTATATATATATATATATATATATTGGTAATATTGTAATATCACGATAATACCATCGTATATATATATATATATTGTTGTGTTATAGTATATTTTACAATACGTGCGTGCACATGCATCACGTCATAACACACACGAAATCGACAACGCGCACACATATCAATACGGCATTATGTTAATAATGCAACGCGTCCCAAACACACGGTTTAATAGATATACCTTAATGCGATCACTAATTATTAATTAGCAATGATTTAATAGACATCGTGTGCACAATGTATAAATTGAGGATATATTTGTATACCTGTATAATACGCCGTTGATGATAAATACGTTTATAACGCGTGGCAGATTTATTGGCGCGTATGGTCTATCTGTAATCATATATGTATATATTATTTAGGTTTAACCTACCTGCTGTGTTGTGCTGTGTATTATATTATGTGCGGTATCGCCCGTAAAACTGACTGCAGATATCGACGTTGAGAAATAATTTAGAAATAATTTCACGGTTGACGGTTTACGCGCCGAAAACAAAATGCCCAACAACTAGGTAGGTACGTCCGCATAATATACGCGTATCGACTGAATTTACGATATCCGGAATATATCTGCGATGTGGGCGTGCGGTTAGGTTAGGTTATACTAGATTTTTGTACAGCGTCTTCGACAGTTTATATAATATACATAAATTAAAACGAATTTCTCAAATTCTATATTTATTTATTATTTTTAACAGAGCGCGTAATTATTGTGGTAGTGATACTGCTTAATTTTTATACGAGTGTGCAGTGCTCAAGACCCGGCGAATTAGTTGACGCCACGCCAATACGCGATATATACGTATACTGTTTATACTGCGGGACAAACATGTGCGCTGCACCTACGCTGGAAAATCGATTTCAAAACAGTCCACGTATGCGATTTAACGATCATCACCCGACGATTTTCCGGAAAAATAACACCGCGACGGGGGCGCCATTGTGTACTGAGGAAAACTTTTGGATTCTGACTGATCTTACGACAATGTATCATGTGTGTGTTTTGTTTGTTTCGTATTTATATATTATACTGTGGGAGTGCTCTAAAAGTTTTGTTTCATGTATACGAATGGTGAGTATTGTATTCGTATACATATATGTATATATATATATATAAATAGGTATAATATGAGGAATTTTCAAAAGTTGTTTTTTTCTAGTTTGCGTTGCATATGAAATCGTTAATTTTAGTTTCGAAGAGGGTTTATCATATTTTATACATGTTACGCAATGCTTCAAAACACTACATATACGCGTTCCAAAAGTTGGATGGAATGTTTATTTTTCCGCGAAATAGTTTTGGAACGTATCGAAACTCATTAATCTCGAAGAGACGAAAAAACCGGCGAACACTGAGTGCTATAAACAGTATAAACAGACTTACAGACGCGGCTTCCGTTTCAATAAACAAATTTTTGATCATCTCAATAAAAACGGTTGGCAACCGTTAGAAAACATAGTAATGTTTTGATTTGATCATAGTATATTATCTACCTATATGCGTATAGCATATACATAATTTTACAGTAAACTTATTATAATTTATAGGCATATTCACATTCCACAAACAGGGGACGTTCTTCGTGCACAGGTGATATTATGTCACAGAGTTAGCAAAATAATGTATTGGTAAAATTATTTTAAGAAATGTTTAGTTGAAATAAAAGTGAACAAGCGTCAGTTAATATTTATGTAACTTGAAGTTTTGAAAAATGTTATGAACCATTTTATTACAGCTATATTATTATTATCAATAATCGACAAAATATTGTTGGTAAACTTCTTTGTTATAATATTGGTGTTTTTATAACTTTTGAACAGAATTTTAATACATTCATATAAAGTACTTTTCAAATCTTTATAACGATGAAATATTTTTACAGTATTAAGAAAGAACTTCTAAACGATAAAAAAAAAACTATGAAACGTAAAAGTAATTGTTTTATGCTCGTATAAAATACAGAATTCAATAAGGTCATATACATTTAATGTTTAATAGAAAGTTGACATATGAATAAATGATAATTGATAATGTAATACCACTATACTAATAACTAGCAATAGTAATAATATCTATAGGTAGGTGCAGTTAAAAACGTTCGGTTCAATAGATAATATCGCTGTTTTTAATATTTTATAACATAAGATCTACAATTATCAAAATACTCGTATAACTGTATAAGTATGCCAAAAGGGCAGTTAAAAAAATGTATATATAGTTTTATAATCAAATGGTAATATTATAATTATTTTTCCAATCTAGCTATATAATCATGAGTGTGAACTGTTAAAAAATTAAAAATCGAAATTCGAATATGATATATACCTAGGCACTGCGAATAGGTGTTAAATATATTTTTATCAAACTTAATTACTTAATCTTATTTAGGTAATCTTTCTGTTGTATATGCTCCGGTGTGGAGAAAAAAGAAAATCAGACAAACATAAAAAACAAATTCACTGCTTCGCTCGTATTATAACAATAACAACAACAACAACAACAATAATAACAACTAACAATATTATCACGCATTTAATATGCATTATACGCGATTGATTACGGCGGCCGGTGTGTGTGTGTGTGTGTATATTTTACACACATATACAGCGGGAAAACTATAATACTAATAATACGTCGCGCGTTCCATTGTGTGCGCGTGATAGAAAGGCGGGCGGGGCGCGTGTGCAGTTATACGCAGCTACCGTCGACACGGGGAAAACAATGGGTCCGAAAAAATATACATCGCCGACGAACCGTTATGTTTTCCAGAGATGCGGCGCATATCCGGCGGCGATTTCGCGTTTTGAACGTGTATATATATATATATATATATATATTCTGCGCTCCGGGATCGTGGTTGTGTAGTGGGTACGGTGTGCAGTGTGCGTGCGGGAACGAGATCAGACGATTTTACGTCGGAATCGTGGAACGTCGTATGGTCCATAGTGTATTTCCAGATATCGCTGCCACCTGCACGTGTGTACTACTACGATGATATCGTCACGCACCTATGTTGTGCGCGAGGTGCGCGTCTATCCACAACCGCTACCACATAGTACAATATTATGTACATATATAATATAGTATATACGTGCACACGCGATTAATCGTTGATGATTTTTCTTTTCTCTTGCGTTTTTCATTAATGTCGTTGTTCGAAAACATATTATATAATGTATTATTTATTAAAGGGCACATACATACAAAGGAGAGATGTGATGGGTGTCAGATTCCACCATGGCCTATTTTTTTTTTTTAAACATCTTATGAAAACATGTTAACATTCATGAAAAAATGAAATCATTTCATCATAATGCATATTTCATAATATATTGTAAAACGAAAAATGGCAATATATACGAATTTGATTTATTACGACTTACTGTAAAGTGTATAATATATACTATTTTATTATTAAATGCGTAGTAGGTATAGTACATAATACATTGTATACGAAATAGATCTAATCGCCGATCTTACCATCGCTTGTTAATCCAGGTCCACACGATGATAGTAAAACGCAATATTTCTGTATTGTATCATTATCGAAGCTGTGAAAAAGTATTGAAAAAAAATTAAAATACATTTTATTTTATTAATGTCAAAAAAAAATTCATGCATAATGCGTAGTGTATTTAATTATAAATTATATTATGGCATAGGTACATATTATATTACATGGACCTATATGGTGTATGCGTTTTATTACGATCCATAAGTCATATAATTATGTATAACTTCATGAACATATAATAGGCGTAACTAGAAATTTGAATTTGGGGGACTCAAGTTTCACCTTAAATTATTTTTTAATATACTAATAACTTTATTTTTGAGGGCATTATATTAAATACTTTAAAACACCTATTTTTTTATATATGGGTTAGGTTTTTTCATCTGACCCCTTTCCCATTCAAATAGTTATTTATACCTATACGCCACTGCATATTCTTATATTAGAAATTGGCATGTATTATTATTATTACGGAAATGCGTGTAATATGCTGGCATAGGCCTTTTTTCAGTAAAAAATAATTACATTTAAGGTTTTTTAATATACCGCATGATATGTTGTCGAGTTTAACCATCTCGCGGTTCAAACGAATATGGTCGAGAAAATAAGTTGTTCGTGTGATGAGACATCCTGTACGTATAGTCACTGCTGCGACGACGAGGACGAGGACTTGTTAGAACGCGCGTGCAGTACAACGCTCCACACGCATGTTATATACATAATATATATTATAAAATAGGTACGACGTACGAATAATATAAATCCGCATAACCCACTCCCGTACGAAGGTATACTTATACTAGTATAGTAGTATATATACAGGATACAGCCACCTCCACCGGAAACGGTGTGAACGGGATTCAATACTATGACCTGCAGTATATCGATTGTCGATATAATCGCTGCTTGTATCGTAGTTACTAGTTTTCATTGAGTGATATACAAATACAACAACGCATTATTACCTACTTATTACAATCATTTACACAAAGATCGAAATCGGAGTACAACATTTACTGTAGATTTCGCTATATCTATTATTATAATATTATAATTCTATAGGCCTATGACGGCATAAATATCACCTGTCAGTTGTCACACAGCCAATATCGTGCATTTTACTTATACCTTACCACTGATGCGACGTGCGGTGCGTAGTATAATTAAAAATAAAACGGACAATAATAACGATACGAATGACATGTTCGATTTTTGTTTTCAAACAAATCTCTGGTCTGTCGTAAATGTAAATTATAATCAATAAAACTCGTTTTTAACTCAATTATTGCGAATTCGGGATCGCCTGCAGAGTTGCGCGTCGAGTCGTTTCCGAATTAGTATTCCCGTTGCGAACCTTATAGCCTCTATATAGGTAACCTTATAGTAATTCACGACTCCCCCTCGATAACTCCACTTTTAATATTCTCTCGTTTATAAATACATGTATATATGAATACGCAAAAAGTCAAATAATAATTAAAATAAACGTTGAAAAAAATACATTCGTCTCAAAACGTCACCTAATAGGTATTACGCGAAGAGAAAAACACGTCTAAATGACATATGTCCCGAATATACACGCGTCCTTCGTCATATCACGTTGGGCTAGGTTTGGTCCCGATATTATACAGTGCGATACGCAAACGATGCTGCACGTATATCATATACGCGCACGTCTTTGATAATAATTATCAGTTTATCACTTTGCCGGCTCGGTCGGGTCCCCGGCCCTGATGTCGAATTGTCCGGTCCTCTTGCAGGGAGAGACGGACGGACGAGGAGGATACTAACAGCTCCAACAACGGATATAATACACGTAATAATAATAATATGTATATTATAAGACTCCGCGCGAGGTCTTTGTGCGGCGCGTCCTTCCCCCCTCCGTTCCCCGTCCAGTGAAGACAATCATGCGTGAAGTAACTGTAGGCGTTATGCATGGACGAAACGAGAATCTGTTTACTATATTATATCTATATATATATATGATATAATATAATACATATACACTTATATACATATATATATATAGAATACTATAATATGTGCGTTTCCGTTGGATGAACTCGACTGGAATGCTGCGCGAGTGTCTCGCGTGATTTCGATTAATCTTTAACGTGTTGTATACCTACCACTTTTTTTCCCTCCGTACGTATATACATAATATACAACAGCCATAGGTATGTATAATATATTCCCATCTCGCACACAAGCACACACACCCGCTCCAGTATAATACGAGTATTTATGTTATACTATCCTCGTCCCGTATTTATAATATATATATATATAATAACATATATAGCACACACACACACACACACAAACACATGACGGGCGCGTGTGTACGGACATATTTTTTCGAATTTTTTTCCACACTCCCGATGCCGCCGTTTTCAGTATATAATGTTATATTATTATATATTAAAATAATATACGTCTTGGCAAATTGTACACACGAGTCGTCATCGTCGGACTCGAAATAGACACCGTGACGTCGCCGCGACGCCGCCTCGCACCGACATAATATAATATTATATAGGTACCTCCATGCGTTAAGATATCGCGTACTCGGCTGCTATTGTAATGTGACGGCAGGCCAACGTCGCGGTGAATACGAGACGTCGATTGTGCGACGCAGCGAAAAAAAAATCGGAAATCATCATTCCCGTCCTGTGCGTAAAAAATAAAAAGGCGCCTAACAAACCCGCATTCGCGTATCACGCTTATTATACATATAGAAACGTCGTCTCTATTATAATGTATTATTATATATTGTTCGGATATTGTTTATAATAATATGTGCAGTTATCCGATTACGTTGCAGGTTATTCCGAATTTGAAATTTGGTCTCTGTGAGTTTTGACGGTACTGCGCCCGCCGCAACAAAATTGGGGAAGCATAGTACATTATAATATTATACGATGTCATGATGGCCGTTTAACTTGAAAATTTGTTTAGAATATTATGTTAAACTTTATTTTCATTTCCGCGGTATAATTGTATAGATTAGATTTACTTAAGTCGTGGACACCATAATGTCCGAGCTAAATGTTGATATAGATGTATACGCAATACGCGTATAACTCGATGGCCGATGGCCATAACAGGTATCTCCTATAAAAAGCATTCTTACTATTACATTATATTTATACATATAGGTTAATTCGCCAATTAAGTTAACCCCCATTTTTATTATATATGTTGCTATAATATACTATTTGATTATATAGGTACACCGGAGAGAGTAAAAAAAAAAACGTTAATTTTATAAAATTGTTAGGTTTAAAAAGTTAATAAGTCTAAATTATAATGCACGTTTGTTATAATCTATTAAGCGATAAATATACAAAATGTTTTTTTGCCTTTACATAAGCTATAATATGATTTTAGATAATTTAAAAATGTCTGTCGAATGATATTATGTATACACAA
This sequence comes from Rhopalosiphum padi, assembly GCF_020882245.1. Classification (NCBI taxonomy): domain Eukaryota; kingdom Metazoa; phylum Arthropoda; class Insecta; order Hemiptera; family Aphididae; genus Rhopalosiphum; species Rhopalosiphum padi. The sequence continues at coordinate 17,527,244 of NC_083598.1, read as the reverse complement.
GATAAACTTGTCTATAAGGAACAGTAATAAAAACTAAATAAATGTTGTCATAATTTAATACTCGAAAAATAAAATTTAAAAAAAGAACATTAAAAAGGACAAATAATAACTTTAAATCTAAATTATTTTTCTAATTAGTTATGAAACATCACCTATACAGGGAAAATATTGATCTGTTTAACTTTTAGAGAGTGAGATGTGATATATTCATATCAAGCGTAAAGTATAAATGTTTTCGCGAAAAGATATCATTTTTTGTGTCTATATATATTATGAATTATACCATCTCTATCAATACTTCTCCCACGCTTTTCTATGGTTATAAATAATAATTGTTTAAAAAACATGTACGTGGGATATTATATTACTATTACGATTTAACGCTTCAATGGAATTACGCGTTGACATTTTTAGATTTTCTGTTGTTTTATAGTTATAAAAAAAAATATCGAATAAGTGTCAAGTTATAGTGTTCTATGCATAATGTTTTGTGATTATAAATGGTTTTTTCAGTGATAAAAAAAAAATTAGTTATCGTAAACCTACATCCTAAATCCTAACCCCGGCAATCGCTATACGCTATATACGAGTATATATAGATATGTGTTATCCGCAGTGAAATTCATCGTTTATTTACGTACAAAAAATGCATGTCTTTCTTTATATTACAATATATATATTCAATAAAATCTTGAACCATTCAACCGTATTCGATTATTTTCTTCTCCATAATATAATGTGGGGATCGCGTGTATCGGAGGCAGTGATCGAAACGTTTGCGATTGCAGTTATTGATGAACTTTTATTTCTGTTCGCTCGTCGTGGTATTATACATATATCATTATACATTTATACCGGCTCGAGAATCGAATGTCGCGACACCGGAACTGCTCTTCCGCCGTACTTTCGCCGGTATACGTTTTGTGCATGCGTGTGTGCGTTTGTGTTTATGTATACGTTAAGAGCAATAGGTATACACTTCGACGCGCGTGGCATATATATATATATAATATATACATATACATATATGTAAACGTGAATACATCTGTGACGATTTGTACACACTTATCCTCGACAGCATCTTCAGCGTGTCGTTCATTAATAACGTCGTCGAAATTTTAAGCACACCCGTAAAACGTTTTTCATATGTATATGCATGCCTACTTGTTTGACAAAATATATGTAAGTTATACATATATATATATATATATACATAATACATATTATATAATATTCTTTTTACAACACAAACTCCGTTATTATATATTATATTATATATATATATATATATATTATTGTGGTCGACTACTTGACTGCACGCGCAATGAGAATTATAATAATATGACTATATAACGACATAACTACATATAAAACGTCATATACTCCCACGAACCCTCTCCTCCTTTATTAATAGTTTAATGACGGTGGTTTGAACGTATAATAGCCGATTACGAAGATATATTAACCAGATTTATTCGATATCGCGGATGTCGATCATTGATCGATAATCATATATTTTTATTAAATTGCTCAGGTATGTTCGATTTCTAACTTTTACCACGGCCGGATTCAGAGACTACTGTAGAATTTATTTTATTTTTCTTCAACTTAGTTGCATTTAATTGTGACCTTATTACTGCCTGAAATTATTGTATTAAAATTATTATACACTAGCTAATAAATTACAATGTTTGTGTGCACGAGAAAACTATTTTGTTTTACGTAACTCGAGATATTTTGGATATAATATACACTGGTTTTATACGATTTGGTAAAAAACTAAAAAAGATTTCGATTCTTTAATTAATCAGTGAAACTCACTGTATTAGATGCAAGATATAATATTATTATTATATACCATATATACTGCAGGTTTGCTAACCCAACATAATGCTTACGTATTATACTAATTTTTATGTTGTCCAATAAATATTATACCTAAATAGCTAAAAACACAACAATAAAGCAGCAAATTCACAATTGAAACAGTGATATAACCGATGATATTTATACGAATACATAGCCACATAGATACAAAGTATTAAATCGTCCAAAGATATTTCCTTGCTCGCAGTCTTTAAGTTTGTAATAGTAATAGTAATAGCTGACAATAATTTGAACGACAAATTTTGTTGATTTTATCTGTTATACCTCACCTTTAGATAAGAGATAGTTAACCCTTTCCTTAGGAAAACTTGACTAATACACCGTTCTATAAAGTCTAATAATTTCAATAGCTGTTGGTAAAGTTATGGGTAACTATAGTCATGTAACTATCACTACTAAATATGCATTTTATCTAGAAGATAATTAATGTTTCGAAAATTCAATAAGTTTGGTTTACGGATTATATTGAGTTTTACTATAAATTAATTTAAAAAAACAATTTTGATATTATATATCTGATAAAATTTAATTTGAAGTAAAAAACGAACAGGAAAGTAATTTATTGTAGCCTGCGTGTGAAACTAATAACTATAAATATATACAAAATAAATTAACCATCAGAAGAAGTATACCAGTATCTAAGATTCTATACCATTGTCGTTTTTAGTAGGGCTTAGGGAAATTAGCCCTCAGTAGGAATTTAGCTAAGCAAAATAAAATAAAACTGGGAATAAAGTCGTTCAACTATTGTATGGGTTTCGAGCGTATCTCATCAGTCGTAAATGAATAGCCAATAGGTCATACTGTGACCGTAGGTATTATGTGTTGTATTTTTTCATCAATCGTTATTATACTCAAAAAACGGTTCTGAGCTAAGTCAGTGTGACATAGTTTTAATTAAAAGTCCGCGTGATAGAATCGAAAAGGAATATAAATAATACATTAATACGTATTATTATTATGATCTTCTAATACGAAATGTTTTGTAATCGTTTCTAAACTCGAAATAAAGAAGTATTATGTTATTCACGATTTATTAATCATAAATTTTACTTCCTCGTGTTTAGCCTACTTGCAACAATAAAATATAAAATTGCATTTCTTCCAATATCAGTGTTCCTACATACTTTTAATACGTTATTATTTTCATTGGACGTCGTTTGACGACGAGAGTCATGACTCATGAGATATTACCGGACCATTGTTACTTTACAACCGGACGTCTCAATTTTTAACCATAATTTTCGGGGGGGGGGGGGTATTTTAGTATTGTGAAAACGACGGTGTCAAATCGAAATTCGGCGTCCAGGCTTAGTTTTGAAATTATAGCCATCTGCAGACGATTGCTGTAGTTTTATTTATACGGTATAGGTGTAAGACAACTTAAATTGGTACCTATAGTGCTTATCTTAAACAAAAACTCGTGGGCATTTATCGACTCGTAAACGGACATAATAATTATATTAAATAATTTCGAAAACAAACACACTGCCATCGCGTAGATGTATATTTTTCACCCAACGCAATAACGCCCGTCGAGGCGAGTCTATAATACAGAATATATAATATAAAATGTTTAGGTATTTTCTACCTGTGTAATTATTATTATTATAATTTTAATTGTTGTTTTTGTTGTTGTATCCATTATAGGTAGGTATACACAAAGAGTTAGCGGCGGCGAGTGATCGTGATTTTTTTTTTTTGCCCCAACACGACAATAACGACGCGATGGACCGGCGGAGCGCCTCATATAATAATAATATAATAATAATAATATGCCTCCGTTGATATAATATTATTATTATTATTATTATCATCATCCGCGGCGGCTCTCTTGGTGCATTGCCCGTGGCGGCGGCACGGCCGTCCGTGTAGGCGACGGTTGTTGCGACGGAGCGGCGGCGTGCGGATTTCGACGACGGCGGGACGAAAGCATTGGTGGGGGGGACACGCGCAGTCGAGTGGAAAACGCCATTAGTCCCCGAACGACGACGACGACTACGACGACTACGACGTCTGGTTCTCTCGAAAACGCCGAGAGGCTGTGGGTCACAGTTGAAAATAATAATATTGCCATTGCCGTCTCGGCGACCTTAATAATATAATATTATATTATTGTATAATACGGACGACCAACCAATCCGTCTATACAATATATTATACGCATTATTATTATATAAAGTATAAACGGTGACGATTGTCAGCGGTATAATGGTACCTATATATATATATATATATATGTATTATAATATATACAGTATGATGTCACATTGTCACGTTCCGTATGTATGTATGTATGTATGTATGTATGATATGCATGTATGTGTGTATGTATGATATGTATGTATGTGTGTGGTATCATTGCTCGCAGTAACGCTTTATATTACAGACACTTCGAGAAAGAAATGATCCGTATACTTACTGCAGAAGAACTGGAGAAAAAATCGCCCAACTACCGGCTCGCGTGGGTCTTATCCCGCACACATCACTTCGCCGACGTGTCGGAAATGTATAATATCTGCGGGGTATAATCGAATGCACACATTATTATTATTATTATATAGTGATTTTATTTTTATAAAAATCAAATAAACGACAATACGACGTACGCGTGAGAAATATTTTCGAGTAAAAGTTTCATTTAGATACACACGTGTAAATAAATAATAGAAAAAAAAATGGTTTCGCTCGACGGCGTTGTGGTCTGAGATGGTCCGTCATCGTCACTAATATTTTATTTCGTCGTGTTGTAGATACCTATATATATATATATATATACATACTATATGTAACTATCCGTTCACTTATATTTTTAACGGAAAACATTTCAAGAATGTCCCATCATACCAATACCGTATGCATGCTCGTTTAGTACTGTGTAGGTTATTACTTATTAGTTATTAGTGTTATTACTTATGCATTGTTATTATTCATTTTGAGGCGGTTATGGCCGAAAATTGACCCATCCGAATTCCATTCGGCTCGATTGGTACGTCCCGCTGGGCACATTCAATGATCCCGCTGTAGTGTATATAGGTAGGTGGTACTTGAGATATAATAAAGACTTGCAGGTATACTTACTATACCTATACATTATAGTACTACGGCAGCGCTTGCGATCAACTGCGGAATCTACCGAGAAATGTTGATAACCGCTATGATAAATATTATATAATATAATGTTTTATTAAAAATTCGTCAAATCCTATAAATTAATGTCTCGATCGACCAGCGGTGACGTGCACACTGCACGAACAATTATTGAATGGGACTGATGAATGTATAATATGTATTGGTAAATAATGTTTTGAATATAATATATATATATGACAAATTCTCCTAAAACATATTTCGAAAAATCATTTTCTCTCTACATTGGTTACAATTAGTCAAAAAACATACTTTTGTTATACACTTACACTTACTCATTATTTATCAAACAACACGTCATTAACAAGAATAACATACAAATCATCCACATAACTCGTGAATATTGTAAATTGGTTTTTATCCACTGTAAATTTTTTCAGCAGGCGACACACAACAGCTTTATTTATGATTACATTGTATAGTTTTCGAGTGATGAGGTGGCGGTGTTGGGATCACCGGTAACCATAGAATTTAAAACAGATAATAAAATAATATAGATACCTACTCATTGTCCACCATTCACCGCATATTTATAAAATTCATATTTTTTTCACGTATACTCATTTCTTTGTAAATATTGTTATGATGGGTATACTCCTCCCGTGTACGCTCCTATATACATCCCTGCGTACACATACATATTTTCCATGTTTGAATACAATTTAAGGTTTATTATAATATTCTATTACTCATCATATTTATTACCGTGTAATGCGTATACATAAGGAGTAACAAAATGATATTTTATTCATTTAAATTTTCACGGGCTTGGTCACTTTTTACATAAGTATCTTCAATTTTTAATCACATTTGTTAAATACAAACATGGTTAATATAATACATATGATGATATTGACAATGGTAAACCTGCTGTAACAAAAATGGTATAATATGAGGGGGACTAAAAGATAATATTTAAATGATCATAGTCATCACTAACAGAAAAAGAGAAAGAAAAAAAACAGTAAAAAAGAATTTATTATATAGATTACATTAATTGTTAGATATACATTACATATACGACACATTTATTAAGCTACGATATTATAGTTATTAAACGAAAAATAGAATGTTATATTAATTATTAATCATTGAGTAGTTTCCAATAATATAAAATAAACAGACAATATTACATTATGATATTATCCACCGATTAAAAAAGTTTTATTTAACATTATTACGACGTTTCCAAAAACATTAGACTCATTTTATTTTGTTTGACCCTAAATCGTCGTATAGCCACCTAAAAAAATAAAAACTAAAATAAACTTTTCATGAATTTTGCAGTTGCTAATGTTAATTTAACCTACAACTTTTCATTTCCGAAATTAAACGACGGAGGTGTATATAGTGGTTAATTTCATATTTTCTACGCGTACATATACAACAACGAGTTCATATTGCGTGTTTGTCTCGTGTGTGTGTGTGTGTGTGCCGTGTACGTTTAGAACAGTGGCAGACGGCAGTGGCGGGATGGCAGCGGCGGCGAACGGTATGCACTGCGTTTGTACATCCGTTTAAAATTAGCCGAGCGACCGTATCGAAACGAGTTGTGTGTGTCCACAAGCGCGCGCTACTGCCTCTACTATAATACCATTATAGAATATACCAATTGACTAATACCTCCAAATAACAATTTCCATTATTTATTCATTACTGCTAATTTCGTGGTATTCCTGGCACTGTTGTACGTCATTTTATAAACGAGATTTCCAACCGCGCGAATCGTATTTATTTTTTAGAACGTATGTGTGTATTTTATACTACCCGTATATTGTTTTTAGAACGTTTTTATCGACTTATCTTTTGACGAGTTGCGACTTCAACCCAAACTGTCAACAACATTATCTAATTTGGCTATTTTACCTACTCATGTATTAAATGTATTCATATATTTTTTATCGATAAGATGGTATTGTATAATAGAATAGTATAATATAAACTCATCAATTTTTTTTCTCAAATCGGTGGGATAATGTCATAAACAAATTTTATTTATCCTGGAGAACTGAAACTTTGTACACTATTTGAACTCCTGTCGTTCTTTAACCTGTTAAATTTGTGAGCCATTTTACTTCAACAGCTGCTAATTAAGAGCTGGTAATTATATACTCAGCAGTCAGCTCTATAATAAACAATAATATATTAAAGTAGTAGGAATTAAAATCCTTGAGCTCATTTATCTCTCAGAAGAAAAAATTAATTTTGCAATATATAAAAACTTTTATGAATAACATAATATTATATAAAAATAAAATTGTATTTTTTTTTTATAATAATTATAATATTATATAATTAAATATAATTGTATAATTTATATTTCAAAAAATGGATTTAAATTTTATAATTTAATGTAATTTTACTAAAATAGGTACTTGGTAATAATACAAAATATATTATAATGCGCATACTTAGGTTTGAGTAGGTACTCAATACGTCATACAAGATAAAATGATGCACATTCCGTTTTGAATATTACATGATTATATAGCTTAAAGTTTTCCGTTATCGATATTAATAAATAAATAATAATAATAATGTAGACAATGCATGTACCTACAAAAAGTCACAGGGGTTTTTATTTTTAATTTTATTTTTACAAAATATTATTCTATAGTATAGATAGTCTATACTTTATTATTATAAACAATTTATTATTTTGTAAACATATTATGTGTTGTTAAACCAACCATTTCTTTTAATTATTTATATATATATTACACAAAAACAACATATTAACTATTTTTATATATATCTTTTAAGTAAGGTACGGTGCGTATACCTAATTCGTAGGATTTTAAATATTTTTTGTATACATGAAATATTGTTTTCATAACAAAAGAAAATTCTTCCAAAAATATTTTGAAATTTCTGGAAAATTTTATACATTTATCTACTTTAATTACTAAAACTAAAATTAACTATATAAAAAGAGGATTAGTGTTATTAAATAAAATATTGCATAATTTGCAAAAATATACTGATCCATTTAAGTTATTACTTTACTTCTTAGGACTGAGGAAATACAATAATATTATCAATATTATGTACGTACTATTAAAAAATATATTTTAACTCAATCTTGCGAGCATTACACAGTATTAATTTTACGTAAGTTAACATATTTAGACATTTAGTAGTCTTATAGTTCATTATATAATATATAAAATGTTAAGACGTCAACACAAACGTTTTTCCCTATTGTCAGTATATAGATGATTTGCTGTATAATCGAACCCGAGTGGATATACTAATTGCATTAATATTATATTATACTGTTTGTATTATAGTAATACAGCTATACTGCAACCTATAAGTTTAAATAATTAAATCGTATATTTTCCCTTTTACTAATACACATCTATATAGGTACAATATAACTTTTAGGTAAATATTATAAGCAATACAAATATCATTAGTAAAAAATTAAAATCTATTTTTCTATTATCTGTTATAGGTATACACGTATTAACCGTATTGAAGAGGGCCGGTGCTTGAATATATTATTACTTTGCACATTTAGAATTCAAATACACCAATCTATTAAATAAGCTTTTGAACATATTTTTATTAATATACATAAAATAGTATCAATAAATTTAACTTAGTAGGATTCTTTAGGTATTTCATTTAGTTTAGATTATATTTCTATGATTTTTTTTTTCTCAGAATAATATTATTGTGTCATATTATAATTTTAATATTTTTAAATTTAATTAGTACATATTTTGTAATAAATAAATTTTTTTACTTAAATAGAATGTATTACAAAATATTATTTACCAATCGGTAATACAAATAAAAATATGTTTAAATTAAAGTATAATATTATTAATTGTTAAACAATCCATTAAAATATTTGTCATTTTTTTCGGATGTTATAAAAACGTCCAATAATTGTGAGGTTTTAAAATACACCGCTAAAACCGTCAGGCATGACGTTTATTGAGCATTTCAGGTATATGTAGTCATTCTGAGTGTCCTTGAGGATTTTGTGTGTCTACACAACAGTACAACACATATAGGTACGCATCAAACATTCAAACTACACATATTATTATATACATATACGTCAGTGATACGAAAAAAAAATTGTTGTCATAAAAGACATTCACTGAGATTTTTTTACACGTAATCATTCGATTGTATATTCGACCTATACCTATGAGTTTTGTTTTCCGTATTTTTGATTCAATGCCAAGACTTTATAAACGCAACACTGGCACAGTTTATATCACGCGTGATTATTTTATTTCGCACCAATTGTCTACCCACTTCTTTTATTTACCAGCTGATAAATTAATCAGCTAAAATTGGTTATTTTATTTACTATTTAAAAATACTTGTACATATTATAATATTATAATTTATAATTTATAAACTATAAAATACCATACATATTTTTTTTTAAGTTATAATTATAAAGTATAAAATATAGCCAAGTGTTTTATTATTTGGAAAAAATTTAATAAAATAAACGTTGTAATTTTAATTTTTGGTTATATAATTCTGGATTTAATAACGAATTCTTAGTTAAAACTTAGTCTATAATGGGTATACTAGTATACTACTTATACCAACATGATTTAAATTTAATTATTAATAATTATAACATGAAACAAGTTAAACATATAATTTATTTATAACTCAAAACAATGTAAAAAATTATTGTTTCAAACCAGCGCGAGTTATTGTAACCGAAACGATTTGTACGGGTTGTCGGTTTCGGTTACAACTTTACAAGTATATTGTGAAATTAATATTTGGGTGAAGGTTTTTGTTTAGTTCCTTTTAATTTAGTTTACTCGATTTCGGTGGATCTACATATATTATTAACGTTTTATTATTTATCAAAAATTAAGTGACTCGTGTAATATGTAGTATGTTGATATTTGTTTATTTGTCTATTATTCTTATTTATGGTTTATGCCTATTTTACAGAATAATGTAGATGTAGAAACAAATTACAGTTAATAATTCATAAAATTAAATTAAGAATATTATAAACATATATAATTTAAATACTGTTAGAAGCCCTTTAGAGCATTTAGAGAATGAATCTTTGAATGAGTGAATTCTTTTGGTTATAACTTATAGTCTACAAAGCTTAAAGGAGCAACGTACTGTGACTGCTATGCTGTCTGCAATTCTGTGAAAAGGCACTTCAAAAGTAGGTTGGTATCTATTATAGTATTAATAGCCGTAAAAACAGTGAAATAGAACTTTCAAAACAATTCCGGCTAATCGATATCACCGTTGACAATACATAAACATTTTATAAAAGTCATGGTACAAATGTCCGGTTTTAACATCTATATTGAATGCAATTATCCAGTCCTAGAATTCCAGTCTTATTTTGTAAATAATTAATTTTTATTTTCAAGATATTTAAATTTTAAGCAATTTGAACAAATTAAATGTTTATTTCGCATCCCAATATTAATAATGTTCACATTGTCTTGTTTTTATTATTCATGATAATTATTATACCAAGATATGTAAGTAACATAGGCACGTAAAAGAACAGTTTTAATAATATATTTGAGCACTGAGGAAATAATAGTATTTATACTGTCAATTTAAATTAGGAAAATATATTTGTCTTTATAATAAATGTAGTCATTAAATATAATGAAATACTTCTGAATTTTAGTTTTAAAAAAATTGTATTTAATAATATACCTATATGGTCATTATACATTTTTAGTATTTTACAGTTAACTATAAATTTAGAATTGATAATTTAGAACCTAGATTACTTACAGAATTTATAATTAAACTGTACGAGTACGGAGTAATAGTTTAAACATGTGTTAATGCGACGTGCGTGTTTAACGTGATTAATAATTACCGATAAGTGTAAACATATGTATATTAAGTATGTAAGCACTTCGCACCAAATATTATACAATTAAGAAACTATTGGAATAATTAGTAATCTGTAATATTTAACTTATGATTTCTTTGAAGAATAATTTCAAAATTTAAATGTAAAAATTAATTCATCTATTACCCATATTTAACAAAATCAATAATTTGTTATTTCTAAAAAATAAAATTTAATAGTAACATTCTTCTTTGAGATTAGGTTTATTATCTTTTGGTGATGAGTTATGTTAGTAGTTAGTATAATATTATCATTTTGAAATTATTGTCTTACTTTCATTAGTCATATATCTATATAAACAACTGTTATGCATGTATAAAGGTAATGATTGTTTTAGTTATAAATTGTAAAAGCACGACTGACTTTTTACTTTTCATATCAAAGTTTAAAACAAGTTTTTAATTTCTAAGTTTTTACTAATCTCAGAATAAAAGTTTTAAAATTATTTGGACGCCTTATGCTCTACCACGTTATGTTTTTGTATTAAAACGTTGACTACAAAGGTTTCAAAACAATTTTATTAAAAGAAAGAATAATAGTCAAATTCATTTAAATTGGTCTTTTACTTCAATTAGGTAAATTTATACAAATGTATCTAAAATAAAAGTTAAAAAAAATAATCAAATTAGCTAATTGGACGACATGGACGTATCTTATATATTATAGAACCGCACGCATAATGAGTATTTAATTCTCAAAGCTTGTATATTTATCATACTTGAAAAAGAAACATATCATAGTATATGTATATTAATATTTTTATTAGATAAATATGTTTATTAAATAAGAACCCTTTTTTTTAACAGACAATTGATGCAGTATAAGAAAAGAAGAACAGTTGTCGCGTAAAATATTTTATTATTGTGTCTTGACAATAAATCCGTACGGTTTTAATGGACATCATTTGAAAACACGAGACCACGAGTCTATAGCACATAACGACGGTATGCCGTTTTTTACGACCATGAGAAAAAAATTATTGCCCGCAGTGCAACTACAACAGTGGTGGCGTGGTAAGTTGAAATGTAATTTATATTGCTCGAACGATTGACCTATTGATTCCGGTCAGTTGTAAGATTACGAAGCGTAAACTGTTCCTTAATCTATTATAATGTCTTATACATACACATACATACATTTATAATAATATGTGCAACTATCAGTAGTTGTAATAATATATGTATACACCATGATTGACGCTTAAAAATATTTGGTTGTATAGTCAATAATACACTTGCATTATAACAAATCGAAAAAAAGTGAAATTTTATCGTCAGGAAAAATGTTCATCATTTAAAAAATGTTTATACACATTTAAAATATTTTAATTTCAGTGTATTAAGAAAGGTAACAACGCATTAACCTGTATGGTACACACCCAATAAGTACACTGTATGGCCTAGTGTATATAGACGATGAATAATAAGTAATAACTATATATACAAACATTCCACATAAAATCGTTTGGCCAATCACCTTGTTATCGTTTCTCCGACATCACCGCGCGAGAACCGTAACATCTGTCTTAGTGTCTTGTATATGTAATCGCACTACTTTGCTGTCATTTTGAGTCTTGTCAACTTGCCAATTACTGGTTAAGTAGAGTTTATCTGTACACTCTACAGCTATAATTTGATAAAAGTGGTTAAATTTTGATATTTACAATGAAATAATAATATACTATAGCCGTATAGTTTTTAAAACCCGAGAGCCTTAAATATTTTAATAAGGTTTATCGACCGAAAATACTTATTACTCTGCAGTACTTATATCAGACATTGTTCGAAATAATTATTGTTTTAAATAATAATCATTATTATTATTAATTTCTAAACACACACCCATATGTCAGTGGCCAATGTCTATAATTAGTAATTATTATTAATAATGATTTCTATAGTACGTATTATGTATATCTGATAATCAAATCAATAATATTGTTTTAGTTATTAAAATAAAATTCAAATATTTAACTTACCAATAATTAAACAACACATTTTAAATCTGATTTTCAGTTTTATAAAATTTATAAAATACATATTATATTATGTATATACTACTTAATTGAACTATGTAGGGGGAAATTAATTTTTATGACTTCCTAGAGTTTATGACCATTAAAAGTGTTTGTTTTAAATTACTATTAGGTTTAAGTACATGATAATGTTTTATATTTAATTTTAAACTTTTTTGAAACGTGTTGATGGAATAATAATCTCGTATATACCTAACATTTTAATAATATTTTATATGTAGTAATAATATTACTAACTTTTTTAAAACGACTTTATATTTGTTTTAATATTTTTAACATAATAATACCAATAATTAGTAATAATAATTTTTATTTTTTCCCGTACGCTTATGTTTTAATTTTTTCATGTTGTATGCAATTAACAGATAAAAAATTGAATACCTCGTGGCGTGATTTAAAGAAATGCAGCATGTGTACTTATCGAAAGAATTAAAGTGTTCAATTATTATTTTAAATAAAGCATTTCAGTACGTTTACCAATATTTTTTTTATGTTTAGAGTTTTTTTTTTTATGTTTTTTAAACTATTGTAGAAAAATATAGGTCGGATAAAGGAGAGGAGATTAAGCTTGGAAGTCAAACTTCCATCGTTCCCTGGGGAAATTCGAATATGGTTTGTACACGGGCGGTGGCACACCTTGGTTTCACTATTTTTCAAATGCATCACGTCTAAAACGTAACAAGATTTATAGTTTCTGGTCAATAGGTGCACACGCGGCGGCGTGCGGCGGTAGGCGAAAAGAGAGTAATTGGAAAAGCAATCGATCGATGTGGACTTTGAGCAGTTTGCCTACGTGTGTGTGTGTGTAGTTTTCGAAAGGTTGACTTCGGCACGTGTACATACATACACGATACACACACGCACATATACACACACTTGTATGTGGGCATAATATGCATATTTTTTAGGTTATAGATTACTGTAATAGTACATAAAAATAAAATGAAAATTAATGTCCGGTTAAAGGTCTTGAAATAATAATAAAATTCTCTGGCGGAACTAAACCGATTTGGCGTTTGTATGGTTTATTCATAAAGCGAATCGTGTTACCACTGCCATCACTGCGATCAGTAGAAAGAACGATTTATATTATACGAAACACACTATTTACCACTCTGTACAATGTTCATCATTGTCAATCAAACAAGAATTCCTTTCTCCTCTCCACCGTGACACCGCTGTACATACCGCCTTAACACATTTATTAGTTATTACGCACATATCGCCCTTACCTATTAACATAATGACATATCATTTTTACTTTTTAAACACAAATGTGTGTATAAATTCCGTATTAAAATTTTTTACTTTTAAAACTACATTAAATAATTTTTTTGATCGGATTTCTAATTTTATATTTCATTTATACATTAATTTAGTACTTCCGACTTACACTTATGCTTCATAAACGGACATGATGTAAGAGAAAACAATATTATTACAATCGTATTTTTAATCCCCATGTCTTTGTATTATGAATAATATTCATATTCATATAAAATGTTATTTGTTGTTCTAACGCCAACAACTTAATCGTCGAATACTATATTGTTATATAGGTTTTTAAATAATTTAAATATTTGTTTGCATTTAGCACGCTGTTGGTATGACGTATGAATTTCAATGTAGCTTTGTCAGTCAGATACTCAAACAAGGCAACAAATTGTTATCTCAGTTTATCTCAATAAAATTATCTGTGAAATCATCTTTCGCTTCCATTCATTGCGCATGTAATACGATTTTAAAACTTTTATCGTGAATATTTCATAAGAAACATTATAATATAAACGGATGCCATATAATTTCATCGCAAACTTAATTTTTGTTTAAATACTGTTTTTTTCTTTGTTAATAAAATATTAATATAATATGATGAATATATTATATCGTGTACTTACATCATTTAAAATAATTATAGCTTAAATAAAAGCAAACATTTAAGATAACAACCTAGATGTTAGATAACTACTAAAAAATAAAGAACAAATTTTAAAATCTTTATATTAGATTAATTTTAAATGTTTTGAATTGAAAATATTCAACATTATCAATTATTTTTGTATTAGCCACAATAAATATATTATTTCATATAATCTCATAAATCGACCAAAATGTGTACCTATTTATATTAATGTATCAATAATTGTAATTTATCTATAATTGACAATCTAATGAAGAATGATACACACTATTGTCAGGTTAATTATATATATAATATATATACTTATATTAAAGTTAACATAGCCCCTCTCTAAGATATAGTTCTCACAATCTTGCTGCTTCTTTGTGTTGAAACAAAAACTATTAACATATTACAGTAAAATAAAAATAAAACTAAGAAATTTGGTGATTATGATAAGTTTTTTTTGCAGTTTACTCTCGGTTTATCTATTTAAGCATCCCCTTCACCTCTTTGAACGAGAATTATAAATGGATAAGATTTATGACGGGGTATTTTATGGTTGGCTGTCTAACAGCAAACAGATTTTTTTTTTGTTTGTTAAAGCTGTCTCGTTATACTGGGTAAGCAAAAGCGAACATTGTTTTGGTCATCTACTCATCTATCCAAGAAGTATCCGACGTGGATTATCCTTTAACAAAAAAAAGGTGTCCATTCAATTTGGTATACCTTGACCCGTGACACAATAGGAATGACATCGTTGCTATACAGTAGGAGTATTTATACTGTATACGCCTTTTTCATGTTTTCCTATTTAATATCAAATGCGTTACAAAGTTTAATTATTACTTATTTAAGAATAAATCAGTAATTCATAATGTTTTCCGATTTATTACACAAAATAATATACTCGTATTACATAAACTATGATTTTATTTATTGACTAATTATATTGATAAACTAACGTGTTTTTGAAAACGCATAAGGAAACTATTTGTAATAACAAGGCTGGGGCTATAAAATATTCATCAATTTTTTTTTGTATTCTATAATAAGTTAGGTTATGTAGTTATCAGTTAATCACACTCGATATAAACTACCTCTAATATATATTTCACTCATTTCAGTAGTCCGTACACAGTAATCCCCAAACTATACCAGAGAACCGAATAACATATAATATATTATAATTTGTATTTGAATCCAATGTGAAATACTCGAATGTCGATGTCGTACAAATGGTACACACATTTTTACAGACGATAGTTCACGTTCGTTATAAATATTAAATAATATTTATCTTAGTAGTTACATCATGTAGTATTATACATGCATACTACGTGAATACTGTATAGGTATATGAATATTATATTATGTACACGATATATTATTAAACACTCATATGTCGATGTTTATTTTTTAAATTGCCGCGTACTTTACAATTCTATGTAGAATTTTAGACAATTTATATTTTTGTTTACATTTGGTCACACTTATTAATGATATAAAATAATAACTAATTTCTGATTATAACTACACGCTAATTGGATTTAGGTGCTAGACTCGTTTGGTGTAATAAGACGCAAAGCCAAATGAAATAATCAAATATGCTGGCTGAATACTAATGTTAGTATTAAAATGTGTTTTAAATTATACACTCGGCTAGTTGACTAGTATTAATAGTTTTAGTTAGAGTTCTACCACTCAACTTAATGAACGTGAAAAATGTTTATTATTCAATTTGATAAAAATATTTTGTAAATGATGTCTGGTGATGATGTAATAAATACGTAGGTATTGTTGAAAAAAAGTAATATGACTTATATAGTAAAAAAAAGGCTAAATAAACAGCAAAACATAAAATAATATGATAATTGTGCCTAAATTATTTTTTTTAACTGTTTTTACTTTTTATTTAATATAAAATAATGTTTTGAAAAAAAATTGCAATAAATAAATAGGTAGGTAGATAGATACATATATTATATTATACTTTCTCAAAGAATTGTCAAGAATTGTAGCTAAGGAATAATTATTGTGTTATAGTAATTGTAAAACATATAAATAAAAAGCATTTAGAAGTTTTAAAAGTAAAAATCTCTATTAAAACAAATTCTATCAAAATACTGTAAGCAATTATGTAATACTTTCAACCGATAAAAAATAATTATATTATTCAATAAAAATGCGATAATCATGATTAAAAAATAATAAATCGGTATAAATGGTAATAATTGATAATCGGTAATAATAATGTTTTATAAAAACTAATTATTAATTATCAAGAAAATCTATCCGGTCACGTAGACCAATAGAAATTATATCATATTTTTTAAAACCAAACATAAAAAGTTATATTGTTTATAAACATAATAATACAAAATATATTAAATTAACACATTTTGATAATATTGATTAAAAAAACCGGAGAAGACACCATACTGTATATAATAGCCAATATAGGTGTCGAGTGTATATACTTTCTCATTGGATACAAAATACGATTTTGAACGGAGATAGCGCTCAGCTTTAATAATTTATAGGAAATTTTATTATAAATGTATATCGTTACTCGCTATTAGTAATTTATTCTAATTTTAATAATATGGTAGATTGAACTAACTTTTGCTGAAAACAAATCGAAAATATTATATATAGTAATCTTATTATCATAATATTATTTAATAGTTGTTATTTATCATGCAGTTAAGTAAATGCCGATGATGTAGTGTATATTGAACGGTATGAGTAGGTTTATGGTAACAAAAAGATTCTTGTTCTAATACAAATAATATTTTTTAAATTACAACATAATAATTATAAAATATTGGTATTTTCCGTTTAATCATATGTCCAATTTTATCAAAACTTAAACTCGAAATGTCTGTAAGGAAACTGTGTATTTGTATTTTTGATATATTTCAATTTTTGTAATAAATACTTAACTATTTTGAAAATGTTAATGATAATTACGAAATTAGTCGAAATTTTACATTCAAACGCATATAAAATAAAAATATATTCGCCTGTGTGTTCCTCCTGCAATATTAATGTTAATTTACGTCAGATAGGCATATTATATTAAATTTTCAAGGTTCTTTGCTTACAAATAAAAATGTTATACAAAAATAAAAATCGAAAGTTTCAAATGTTTATATAATTGCATAAAAAAGACAAATTACTTGAAATTTAAACTGGTTTTAAATATAAATTTCCATTTTTTCTCGATTATTTTTAAAAGTAGGAACCAGCAATATTTATCGATATTTTCAATTGACCACACAAGTACCAATTAGATCCAATTTTCTACCAGGAACCAAAAAAAAAACAACACATATTATAATGGTTATAAGACCATTATATTTATTATTCTGCTAAAAAATCTAAAATGTCATAATTATTTAATAAAGTGTATAATTTTCAATCATTCACAAAATAGTTATTTTATCAAAGACAAATAAAAACGTCATTGCGCTGAATATTAAAAATTATAATATGACTAATCGATATTATTTATAACTCTTTAGATAAATAAATAACTAGGATTTAGAAATAAAATAAAATCTTACTATAACTATAACTATTACGTGAAAATATGTCCACACGAGAAATAACTAAACAGTTAAACGTTATAGTAATTATGGAAATTGTTGCCGAGAGCATAACAATAAGTATAATAACATGCATAGGTATACGTTATATACATATCCACATGGGTATTATACAGTGGTGTTTCAGTCAATATTAGCAGTAGGTAGGTACACTATCGATGTTGGTAACCTGCGTAGATACATAATTCCAAATGTATCAATATCGGGTTATTGATAATTCCAATTATTTAAGCTGTAGTGTTATATTATCTTGAATCTTCGTTGTTTTGAATATTAATTTGATATATACCTATGGGCTACTAAGTACTAAACAGTTTTTAATAATATCTATAATTTGTTCAGTGTTTACACATATGTAATGTTTATTAAACGCAGATAGTTGTTCTAACTATGTATAAAATGTCAAAATAATGTTCAATTAAGTGTTAAAATATATGTATTTATAATATAGTACTTACCTATACATGTTTCAATTAGTTTAATAATAAAACCAGTTTTAACAAAAATGAAAGGACCAAGAAATTTATTTGTCGAATTTCATTATACAATTATTCAACAGCTTTCAAAAACTAAAATATATAAAAAAAATTTAATTTAATTTTTAAACATTTATTGATTTGTGAAAGTGGTTGACTTAAATAAGTAGTTATATATATTTATGTAAAAGATAACGTACAAAATGAAAACTATGTTTTATATTATATTTCTATTTATTATTGTGTTCAGCAATATTTCCCGTTATGTGATTATTTATTAATTTATTACGAGTCATGTAAATTGTGCTGGTTTTCATTTCAAACAATGGCTCATATATTATGACAGTACGTAGAGCACTATATATTAGTACATACAGTTTTATACTGTATTACTGTGTATATACTTATCGTTGGATTTATCTTTTATGAATATTTAAAAATCACATTAACACTTTAAAAGAATAAACTTCACTAAATTCTTTTTTAATATGAAAATAAATTATTATTTTCTAAAATATAACAATAATAGAACACTGTGTTTTCGCATAGATGGCCTAAATACCAGGTCTTTATATCCTGTCCAATCATACTTAATATATGTGTGTTTATGCATTTAATGTATAGCTTTTTATTATAAAATAATTAAATTTAATCTTCACTGCTACAGATTAATAACTTATCATTTAATAAATATATAAATATTTAAATACAATTTCCTGTTGTAATACTTTAGATTCTGAACAGAGCTATGTATTTTACAATAATATATATTTATTTTTTTTAATCGTTTTTATAGTAAAAAGAACTCTTTGGTTTTCAACTTAAATGGCGTTTACGGGTTGTTAATTGAATATAAGTGGTCAAAAATAAAAAATTCACAGTATATACTAAATATTGTAATATATCGTATTGTAATTTAAAAAAATGTATAGTTATTTCAGTATAACGGTATTCGCGAAAAATATTGCTGCACAGGGAAAGTAACAAAAACAATTAAAATAGTTCCTATACATAATTTTATTCTGTAATTAATAATAGAAAGTTTACGTGTTATAATGAATTGTTCAAAACTTAAATTATTTATAGAACTATATAGAATAATCACCACTTTATAACTACTTTTAATTTTGAAAAGAATATTAGAGTTTAATATAAACTACAACACATATCATTTGCACATTAATTGCATATATATTATATTACATTATATACGTACAGATGATATAGACTACAGTGTATATTTAAAATTTAAATGAAATTGAAATATTTGTATCGTATTACTACTATCTGGCCTCGAGGTTACGAGGGTCAACACTCAACAGTAATAATTATTATCTATATTATGCCATAAATTTACTCTGTCTCGTCTAGAATATAGTTTTGTTTTCTGTCACTGGCGGTGAAATGCGAATAGATTTGTAGTAGGTCTAAATGTCTAATCAATAGTACTTGGATGAAAATAAAAACATTTTAAATTTGTGAAACAAAATTCGATAGCAATATATTATTGTAAAGTGATTATTATATATTCACATTGATGTCTTACGGTACCTCAATCGTAAACATGTTAATATAATATATACATAAATGTAAAAACAGAGTAAACCACAAACCCGTTTCCAAATACGTATTTATTAGTATATATACCTACGCATTAAATATTTAAAAACATACTTTGTTAATATAAAACTGAAAATACGTAGTATAGTTAGCTTTCCATACAAGTACTTAATATTTCACGGCTTAAACTTTTATATGACATAAATATAACAATTTTTCTTCGAATGCAGACAAACGCAGAAATTTCCAAAGTCAAATATTGAATATTCCTGAGTTCTTCCACCAAACCTTAGGAACTAACAAGGTAGCTAACAAAAGTGTTAAAATTCATAGAAATATGTAATATAGATAATATTATTGAAAAAAAATATATTACCCGTAAACAAAAATTTAAAATCATTAATATCATATTCTTATTTCAATAGCTAAAAAAATATTGTCTGCCAATAAAAGCTATATAATAGCCAAGTTCAAAGACTTGTTTTTAATAATAACGAAAACAAAAATACATAGGTAAATTATGTCATGTTCTTATAAATTGTTTTTTTAGAATGAAGGGATCAGTAATAAGTAGCCTTACATTATTTTAGATATAAAAACTAAATTTGTTTTAATCAGTGTGTTTTGTATTTCGATATTTAAAAAAAGCTATAAATCCGCCGGATAGGTCACGTACGGACTTACACGTAGGTCTAGGATTGAAGTATAACACAAAAGTACTGACAAAAATCGAGAATGGTTCATCGCTTACTGACGATCGATACTGTGGTGACGGACACTATTAATATTAATCCATTTTCTTTCATTTCATAGGACACGTCATGGCATCGGATAGAGTTTAGGTCACCGTGCGATGAACTTATACCACAAGGAAGAATGTGGCCGAGAGAAGCCCTGAAAAGGGTGGTTTTATGACTTCCCCACGAGAGGTATCGGGGTCGGGATTAACCGCCCGGCAGGGAAAAGAGTTGTCGTTCAACGGCTCGTATTATGTCTCTTTTGGCGAGCCGCCTCGGACGTTTGCAGCGAACACATAACCCTACGCGACGGCACTCCGAGAACGTTCGTCGGGCGTCAAAGGTAAGACGAGATCCCGACAATCGATTAGCTCTGAGCGGTGCACGTCATATGATGATCATATGGTCGAGCAGTGAGAAACGCACCAGCTACACGTCGTCAAAGAAGAAAACACGATGATTGGCCGCTGAGCAATAAGTCGTCAGTCTCTTCGACTGAACGTCAGGTAAGACTATACCCGTCGATGGTGTTCGTCCTATGATAGTTACCCACCAACCGCGATCTTCATACAGTTGCAGTAGTTTTCAAGAGTTGTGTCAATCTACTTCACTGGTATGCCAATCGTCTTGATATTGCTGTTTACTTCGTTCTTGCCTGCGTGTAGGCTGTGAGTAGACTAACGCAATTGCTTTTGCTTTTGCTTTTGCTTAGTGGACGACCGATGGTCTTTTCTATACCAGGCATTGTGCCTTTGCTAGTAGTGGAGATTACGGTAATGGCTTTTGTGATTTAGGAGATTAAGAGGGTGGGTTTACTGAAACCCAATTTATTGGACGAGTTTTTGGATTTTTGTAGGTTTGAGTGGGTGTTGGCTGTACTTCTAGTCCGAGTTGTCGTATGTGCCTAAATCTTGATAGAGAGTTTTTGTGAAAGAATGAGGTGGCTTGGGAGTGGATTTGTGATTCGATTTGTTTTAGATTTGTGGTGGAGAGAGTGACTTTATTTGTTACGTACTTTGGAGTGCCCAGTATCGTTCTCAAACCAATAGTCTGTACGGCTTCAATCTTTTTCCATTGAGATTTGGTTATGAATGGGGCCCAGGCAGCGCCTGCATACGTAAGTATTGGATTTATATACATTTTGAATATGTTTATCCGATTTCTCGTTGGGATAGGGCTTCGTTTGTTTAAGATCGGGAATAGCAACTAACGCAATTCGGAAAACGCACCCATTATAAACCGCTGGCGTCACTTATTAGGACGTTGATTAATCTAGCGTTGTTGCTTTGACGATGAACTATAACATTATTATCACATAACACGTAATTTAAATGATGCTATTTTCCCTCATTATAAATCTGATTTTGTTTGGTGTAGAATCGTATATTTTTATCAGTTCTTCTGTGTCAGTTGTTCTCGTTTTACTCGTCAAGCGGATACTTTTTAAACCAATCATTTTGACAGATAAAATTTACAGTTAAAATTTGGTGACCATTCTATGAAGCAGCCATTATGGAGCCCCAGAGTAGAAGTGTAATGAACAGATGGTGATACCCTCTCGTAGGTTGGCGAGCAACGAGGAGGATGTCTAGATTCAAGTTAGTGGTACCTCTGTCCTCTACCATAGATTAACGTAGTGTATGGTATAGGGGAGGACGAAGACAGCAGTTCTAAAAATAGAATATTTGTTCAAAAGAAATGGTAATTTGATTTTATTATTGAAAATTAACAACAATAAAATATTTCTTATATTTCTTTGTTTTGTGTGTCACATTTAGTTAATTGTAAAAATTAATAATTTAGTTGAAACCGTTGCCTATCTGTCTATTCTATAATCAGTGAAAATACTAACACCATTTTCTTACAATCTTTTTATTAGTATTGGGGGAAATCTATATATAGTGGTTATATTTTCATTAGTTTTCTGTGTTCAATACAAACATCCAAAGAGTCTTTGTCTTCAGGTTTGAATAAAAAAAAAATAGGTGAATTCTACATTATTTAAAAAATAGGTCATAATCCAGTAGTTTACTTACTTCATGATCTTTGTGATTTTGCGATAGATCTTGCAAAATATCACCAACTAAGGAAGATTACCAACGACAATTGGTAGACCCAGCAACGGTCAACAAGTCGTCAAAATCGTCGAGTTCAATGCACACATGTACAGAGACACCTGTAAAAGCAACAAGATCATAATAATAAGGTATACTTAATTTTATTGTACGATATACTCAATTGATTTACCTGTTCGCAGTGTGTGAACTTGGTCAACTGTATGCACGCCATATTTGACGTGCTTCTAGTTATCCTTGTTTAATTTTTGGTAGTTTCGCGGGAATTCCGTAAGTTTTTCGTAAAACAAGACAGTGAATATTAGGTTTATGGTTTTGGAAAAAAATATCTAAGAAATAAAAATTGCCTGCGCCGGTTGTCTTTCATCTGCATTGTCGCTCTATTCCTACAAAATGTTCAGGTCCAGTTTTATATAATTCTGTTTTCTTACTTATATTATTATTTACTTGACATAATATTCTGTGACTAAGTATAGCTTACTCGATATTAAAAAATATAGTAATTTATAAATATCAGCTAAAAATAAAATGTCATCTCTTTAATAGCTTAAAAATAGTCAACAATTTTAAATAGTATACCATGTAGAAGTGAATGATAATAATAAATATTTGGTAAAAATTTCAAGTATCTACGAATAATATATATGATTTTCAAATACAAAAAAAAAAAAATCAAAATCTGGTTTTGCGTAAACATTTTTAATTTTTCACCTATCGAAAATATATATGTAAATCCAAATTTTTATCCATGGCCCTTCCTCAAAGTTAAAAATCGAATTAGTTTATTGCGTACATATAGTAACTCAATACAAAAAAAAATTACATGATACTTAAAAATCAATTATTTTAAACTCGGGAATGTTCAGTTTAAAGGATACTTAATTATTGAATTCGGGGGAAACTGCCTCGTGCTTAAGTCTTGAAAAAATTACAAGTCACAAGGAAGTGTGTTTGAAGAATAACGTAGAATTGGGGGTCCTGAAAAGGACGATTTTATGTCTTCCCCATGGAGAGCACCGGGTCGGGATTAACCGCCTGGCAGGGAAGAGAGTTGTAGAGTGACGCGCATTGAGTCGTGTGGCGTGATGCCTCGGACACGTTTGCAGCGTACACCTAACCCTACGCGACGGCACTTCGAGAACGTTCGTCGGGCGACAAAGGTATGACGATCCCGATAATCGATTAGCTCTGAGCGGTGCACGTCGATCGTGTCGTGTAGACAACACACACGAGTAACACGTCGTTACTAAAGGTCCACGGCGATTGGATGCTGTTTAATTCTGCACTTGTTCGCGACGTTCAGCCGTATCTTCTGGCTCGGGCACGCTGCTATGGTCTGGTGTAGTCGATATAGTGTTGTTCGCCTATTGATCGGCATCGGCCGACTGCAAGCTCTTCGTCTTCGTCTGGTCGCTATTCGCCCCTCTTACTGGTCTAGCCGATATTCTTCTCGAGTCTTCTCAGTTCTTGACTGTCTGATGGCTGCGAGTTGACTGACGAAATTTTGAAAACGCACCCGTATTTATACCCGCTGGCGTCACTTATTAGGACGTTGATTAATCTAGCGTTGTTGGTTTGACGATGAATTAATGCGTTATTATCACATAATATGTAGTTAAAACGATTCTATTTTTCCTTATCATATTTTTTATTCTTTTTGGTGTAGAATCGTAATTTTTATCAGCTTTTCTACACCAGTTGTCCTCGTTTTACTCGTCATACTGGTGTTTTGTCAATCAATCATGTTGACACAATTGATTAATCTTTAACTGTTTGTCAAATATTTTATAAAATTAACAATTCGTTCATTGATGTTTTCGTTGTGTCTGTCTAGTATCTATACGATTCCACAACATGTTATAGACTATAGTTATTAGTTATACCTTCCGTAAAATCGAGACACAAATAATTTAATTTACACGTTACTTAAACACCTGTCTCGTTGCAATTTAAACGTTATTTTTTTATTTTTACTAGCTCGATTCCCGGGACCGAGGCTGGACAAATCAATAGATCAAAATTTAGAGAGACGTCGTAATTACGCGGGCTATCATATTTTGCGTCAGGAAGGCCTGTGATGGTAGAAATTATTATCACACGATTAGTAGGACTCGAGTAGGAGGTAAGAGGCACACCGCGCGGTGAGCGCATATTATTAAATAGAAAGTGTATTTCGTGTGCGGATATTTTGTACGCTATTTCGTAACTCGTATATAATTCGCGTGCCGCGTATACGCATACATATTATATTTTATATACATTTTAACGCTGTTATTATCGTTATTGTTATACATTTATTATTTATTATTTATTGTTTTTTTTTTTTTTTTTTGAGAATCACTGGTCTCCTCAAACGATATGCGACTCGTTTAATAAGTATGACGGCGGCAGCTTTGGTTGCTGGAGACTCGTGGTAAATGCGAGTGTGACGGCGTATACATGAAGTATAGGCCGAGGGGGACAACAGAAAAAAAAACACTAATAATAATAATAAAAGCGGTGCGCGCAACCAACATTAACTGCAATCGTCTACGACTACGCGCTCGCACACACACACACACCACTCGTACGCACGCACGCGCACGCGCACAACGTTAT
Source organism: Rhopalosiphum padi (assembly GCF_020882245.1). Lineage (NCBI taxonomy): Eukaryota > Metazoa > Arthropoda > Insecta > Hemiptera > Aphididae > Rhopalosiphum > Rhopalosiphum padi. Next base: position 17,501,328 of record NC_083598.1, on the reverse strand, counting down.
AACCGCTACCTCTGTTCGACGAGTATAATACCGGTGGCGGAATCGGGGCGGGACGGGTCGCGGGTCACGGCTTCACACGGGGTGCGGGAGGGGAGGGTCAGTGTTATCGTTCGCCTTGTCGGCCTATTATAATCAGCACACACACACACACACACACACACACATGCGCTCCCGCGCGCGCGCGCCTAAATAGATTTAACGAACGCGACCGCCACCGCCACCGCCGCCACCGCCACCGTAGCCTCCGACCGACCATAGGGTGTTTACCGAAACGTTATTGTTTTTGCACACTTTAATCGCCGGTTAATTACCAACACGCGCCTGCCCGCCAATTCGATTCCTCTTTCATATTTGTTCGGTTTTTATTAGATTCGTTTTATTTTCTCTCTCTCTCTCTCGAAATGTACCTACATTATTTTTCCCTTTCCCCCGCACACGACCGGCAACCACAGTTGTTTTTTCCGTCTGCGATTTTTCCGGTACATACGTTTTGTTTTTATAATATACACCATCGTGTACAAAGACGGCGCTTTATAACTTTTATTCTCTCTGCCCTTTTATGTGATATTTTTTTTTTGTTTCATGTTGCGCACAGACTACAGAGTACACAATAATAATAATAGTATAGACCTAATAGGAATCACACATTTTTCTTTTATGTCGTTTGAACACGATTAGTGTATTATTGCCGTCGTTAATAGCACAGGCACCTAACCGTATTACGATTATTCGATTGGTTGAATACATAATTGTATAATGATATTTAAATATTCCATATACTGTACATATAATAATATATTAATGATAATCAGTATTTCAGTATTATATTTATGATAATATTCAAACGGGGCAATAATAACGTTTAAAAAATGATATTTTTAAAACTGTTTCTAATAGGGTAGGCCACTATTTTTGGTATTAGTAGAATACAAACATATTTATTAAATGATTTTTAAATGTAAAGGTTATTTATATTTAAAAAACACTTTTTCTTAAATAATTAACATAATTTAGTTTAATTTGAAGAATTAAATAAAATTTACAATAATTGCATCTCATCATCATATTTGAATTAATGATACATATATATTACTATATTAAATATATATGATGCTTGATTAATAATGGATTAATTTGGAAATAGAGATACTTTTTTAATCGGATAAAACTATTATCTAAGTATAGTTTTGTAAGATGATTGTCATTTACTTTATTAAATTGAATTACCTAATAATTAAAAATGTAATGTCACCATTTATGAATTATAACTATTTAAGTATAACTGAGTTGCACAAAATATTTAAAACTAATACATTCTCATTTTTACACTACGTAATTTTTAAAACAAAAATAGTATGTCAAGTAGTTGCTAGCATTCCAGTATTCGTGTGAAATATTATACACGGGGAAAGTATAGTAAAAACAATGAGATACACAAACAACTTTATTTTGTAATTAGTGTCTGAGAGTTTATGTGTTATGATGAATAATTGTTTAGGACCTAAATGATTTATAGAACTGCAGTGTGTAGAAGAATCACCATTTATAATCTTAATTTTTATAAAGGAAATCACAGTTTAAACGTACAATGTAAATTCTAAACATTCTCTCTTGTCCCTCTCATATTTACCGCATGCAAAAACTGCACGTAGGTACTCAAATAACGGGTGATAGTATACATTGCTGCTCATTTTGCGACAACAATATTCACAGATTAATACTGACGTTACACTGTTTAAAAAATTCAGTGTGCTATTTAATGTACACACAGCATACTACGTAATGTTATCGTGTATAACAACGTTGTGTGAGCGAACGAGAATAGAAACAATAATTTGTTTTATATTTTTATGCAACTGTTGGGATTAAAAGTATATATATATATAGATATTAGGTATGCTATTCCCATAATATATCGTTCACTCGGTAAAACACATTAACACAATAACACTAAATTCCAAGTTTTAAATGTATAAATATAAATTATAACTCATCGCGAGTCATCCGCAAATAATAGATGAGCTTAGTGTCAATGACACCTTTTGACCCCTTTTAACGAAAGCAAAAATCAACAAAGCACCTAAGAATAGATAACGATATCATCTCTGACACATCTTAAATTAAAATCCTACATAATATTGTCTATACATGTACCGTAAATTTAAGTTGTTACATACTGAATTTATTTGTTTATAATTGTTGATATAGAAGTAAAATATGTATAAATCTTGCATAATAAAAGAGTATTATACCAATAAATTGAAAATAAATACACTAAATACAATATATTAATATAATGCATCATTTCTAACTTATATATAATATTAGTATAGTATTAGGTATAATGTAATTGACAATTATTAATTTTTTTTTGAATTAATATGTAATATAAATAATAGGGTACCTGTAATTTGTTTCATAATATTTTCAACATTTTTTTTCTTACGATAAAAACTATTAAAAACTTTACTATTGTACAATTGTAATGACTAATGACGTATTGATTTAATAAAAATAAATTACTACCCTCGACGAAAAATTTGTAAAATTAACCAAAGGAAATAACAAAAGCCGGTATTAAGTACTATGTGTATATATAAAAAACCCCACCAGATGTACAATGAGGATCAACACAGGAACCAACTATAAATATAAAAGGGGAGCAGACTGAACAATGTGAGAGCGTAACTTGCGTAAGGGTAGTAGAAATGATAGAGACTAATATTTAAAGCAAAAGTTTTTTAAATAGTAGAGAGGGATCACAAAGTTCTTTAGAAAATTACCTCATTGCGATATACAAAAAAATTATTTGTTTAAATAAACTTAAAAGTTGAAACCAATGCAACATAGTACCAATACTAAACAAGGTAGATGATATTATTGTTCTTTAAACAATTTGTAATACAATTATTTATTAGAAAAACATTTACAATTATAACCCTCGAGTATTATATCGTTTGTACCTCTTAGACAAATCTCAGTGTGTAAAATAGTACAGAGTTTAATTTACGCATTGTTTTTCTCAATTAATTTTTACATTACACGAACTGATCATGCAGAAAATACTCTGGTGACGGCTAAAGATGACTCAATTATTAATATTATCATTACATTTATTTATCAATCGTTTGGTCAACCTAACGTTTTAATATAACAATCGAAGCCCGAAGATTTTTATAATATACCTATACGGCTATACCTAGTACAACTGATGAGTACGATGACATGGTAAATCGATCCAAATATCCATATATAAATCTTATCAAATGATTTTCTCCCTTGTTTCTATACCATTTAACTGTAACGAGTGAATTATAGAGCCTGCTGAATGTTCTAAAAACATAAAATATAATAATATATTTATAATTGGTACCTACTACCTATATGGAAACATTAAGACATAATGTTGATTATTCCGTTTATGCAATATAGTAATAATAAGTACATGGGCATTGAGTAATGGGTTATACAGAAAAACAATAAAGAATTTATTTTATAGTATTTTTATGGTGTTCATTGAAAACAATTCAATGTAATTCTACACTTTATCCCAATTAATAATAATTACCATAATATCATAGGCCTGTAATCAAACGTATTTAGTATTTACATACCGTGTCTCACATCTTTTTTTTTTTTTGCTAGTCTATCCATAACAAATAAATATTTTATTGCGATCACGTTAAACATAAATACGTGAAGAAATTATTTGGTTTAACAATGTGCAGTCATTTAATTATAAACTGCACTCAAAATAACTTTTGTGAAATGTTAAATAAATGTGTGATTTTTTTTTTGTAATTTTTTTTTATATCTATTTAGGATGTATGTATTGAAAACTATTTTTTTCAAACAATAAAATATTAAAATTGAAGGTCATACGATTTTTTATGAAAACCCTGCATAATGCATTTAACTTTTCTTTTAATCCTATAGTTATTCATTTATTTTTAATTAAGATTATAGTTAAGGCTCAAATAAGTTAAGCATTCATTTTATATTATGAATAAGATAGTTTAGTCCAAGTCTTCCAACAATCCTACGCCTAACTGTACAAGTTTGCAGAAAACTAATACATAACTAGAAACTCAGTCGGTGAGTACTTTTGTTTTACTTTTTTCCCCTAGTTTAACTGTAAAAGCACTTTCTGCATTTAGTGTTTATTTGGTCAACAAGTTATACAAACAAAATTTCAAAGAATAAACCATATACACAAATAATATTCGAATAACATATTATGTGCTGTAGTATATGTATATAAAAGAACATTACTAATTTTAAAACTTTAGAATTCAACAATTCATATTCTATTAGTACCAATTTTACTTGATTAACTAACATTAAGCTAATTTAATTAAAGATAATATATGTATATATATACATATATATGTTATATTATTTATAGGTACAACTTGCGCATACGAACTACGAAGCAACCATTTATTATTATTACGTCATCTTAGTTATTATTATATGAATTTGTTTCGCGATAATTTATGATGGAACTAATATAATTTGTATTATTTCATTATGGTATGCAGACACAACTAATTAGGTACTCGTAAAGAACAACCAAATTATATAATATTATACTTGGTTATGTTTAAAATTGAAATACGAGTTAGGTTATTAATTTTGTATTAGTATATATTATAATGATAGTCTAAGCCATATATAGCAATAACTAGGGTTTAGAACTTATTACACTAAAAAAGGTTAATATATGCATGTGAAAATACAATACAGTTACATTACCTAAAATGCTCAAAAAAATTGGAACTAAAATTATAGGAAAAAACGGAATGAAGCCCGTATATTATATATACATGAAATTATGCCTTTTTTGTAAAATATAATGAAATATGCAAATGGATACCTACTTATTTATATTTAATTTCAACATTTCAAAAAACAAATGTATAGAAACATAAATTATTCTAAAACCGTCACAAACGAAACATGCAAATTCAAAAAGGCCCGAACCCTAGTCTAATAACTAAATAAGCGTTTTTCGTTCTTTATCGTCTAACATATTGGCGAATTAATTCACAAACAATCTTATGATCGTTTGAATGGGATATAAAAAGGTGGATAGGTAGGTACATACTAAAAAAAAGTTGATTGGAATTTAGTAGCCCAAGGTCTACTATTGTTCAGTCGCGACACCTGTTGTGAACAATGTCAACAGGTGAAACTGTGGAAATCATTTACTTATGAAAATATACGTGTACATTTAATAATATAATATATTATAATATGTGTATGTGTGTATGTATGAGTGTGCGTTAGTAACCAGTAACCACCCCTATTATAATAGTTTATTTTATTTACGGTGATGGTATTTCATTCATATACGAAATACGATTTTCATACGGTTTGTCTGCAGGGCTGTCAGGATTTTCGATAAGGGTCAATCCATTTTTGAAAAACCAGTTTGCGAATTACACGCTGTTATAATATGATGGCCCGCATGTCATAAGAATCTCTACGTGTTTTAGCGTAGATACACAAGTTTTTGCTGTTTGCTATTTTTTTAGCTTCCAATTGCCATGAGAAAATTTTTTAAAAAATTATTTAAACTCTAAACACTACATACTTACTTATTTCACTTATTTTTGGTGTACAATGTAAAACATTCTGAAGTATAAAGTTTTTAAATACATATCATAGCAAATTGTAGCATTTCAGAAAATGTAGATATGTTAAAAATTGTTAATGTCACAGTGTAAAAATAATCACTGTGTAGATAAAATTGGAATTATTAATGCATTTTACATATTAATTGAAACCATAAAATACACCATGTTTAGTTTACCATGATAACACCTGATGTTATTTGCTATCTGATTGCTTTTAAGTTATCCCTTGATTTGCTTTTAAAAGTAATTATAATATAATTCCCGGTCAAAATTAATTAAAATTACCATAAGTATTTATATTACCATACACTACTATAAGTTATAATGTATAAATATATTATATATATTTATATAACATGTACACATTGTAAATAATATTAATTATACAGTCTTTGTTACTGGGCCAAACGTTATGCACAATTAGTAAACATATCTGTATATTATATAAATTATTAATTATTCTTGACATTTAACTTTAAACACATTATGTTTAAAATATCTAATTAAAACTTAATAAGTCATTTATTATCATTTATCAAATAAAAATTTATACAATTATGTGTTTATAAATATTAGTATAAAATGACGTTTGTATAATAATAGTATAATAATTACTTGATATTTATTTTTTTAATGCCGAACAGATGATAACATGTATATTAAATTTATTTAGTGTTAATCGTAAATTCTTGAATAAGCCTAGGTTTATTTTTGTTGCTATTCTGATGAATAATAGTCGTGTTATGTTGAAACAATTTTGAATTAGTTGATAGAGAAAATGTGCTGCTGTATAAACATTAAACGAACAATATTGTAATATTGCTAACTAATTCATTTGTATTAGATAAATTCTATTTGATAAATTTTTAGTTTTTATTTATGTATTTTTCTCGTGGCTGTTTTGATTCACATCAGTTCGGTTAAAAAAATCCAAAACCGATTGAATATTTTATCAGCTAACGGACATGTGTGTACACTTATAAGTCGTGTGGGAGTGTCCCTATAAAATATAAATAGCTCGACAGTCATTCACTTGCTTAGGATAAATAAGTTCATTCACACATCATAGATTCAATTTGTCTTTATTTGTTGTAGTCAAATTATTATTTAGTGTTTTTATTTGATAGATGACTTTTTAATGTTGATAAAATACATTTTTTTAATTTCTCTGTCCTTGATGATAAAGTCTAAATTAATCACGGCTTATGGTAGGTATAAAAACAACAATGTGACATAGTTTTATATAGTATAAAAAAATAAAACTTTATTATTTATATATTATTGTTCAACTTTTCAAACACTATTTTGTTTTTAATAAAGAGTTGATATTTTTTTTATCAATTGTACATCAATCCATTTTAAAAGTTATTATTTCTGGTTTCATTTTTACTTTGGATACGACGTTCTGCTCCATTAATCTAATGATGTTTAATAATATGTATATAATTTTGAATAATTTGTCCAAACATGAAACGTAATCTTTACTTTTTTTGTTCAGCTCAATAATGGTAATTTTTATTACCTATTTATTGTTCAATAATTGAACATTGTAGTTATTAGAATTATATAATGTAAACAATATATAAGCATTCTGCTCTAAACACGTACGCATACACAATACGCATGCCAAAGGTCAAAAGGTCTATTATTTATTTATAGCAATAAACTAATTAATTGATGTACACAATAGTTGTGTACTTTTAATATGTGATAGATGAACAACATAATAGGTGTATTATAATAGATATTATAAAATACCACAGAACACACCATCATACAAAAATATAATATTATTAGATGGTCTTTAAAAATATTTCGTTTAGTCGATTTGTAGTACCTACATATATTCTTTATTATTATTCCTTGGCATCTAATTATCTAAAGCCATTAGTTTAAATCATAATATTTACATACTGTTTACACTAAGTTTAGCTTTGATTAAGTTATATAGTAGTTCAGTTTCCTTTAGGAAGTTAATGATATTGATATTTGATTGAAGGTATCGAGTTGTAGTGCTTCCCCTAATTCGTTGTGGTATGCAATGTTTATTTCTCGAGTCTTCGAATTTTTGGCATTCAGTTAAGATGTGCTTGATGCTTTATGGTATACTCCACTCCACATGATTCACACGCGGGTGAATCGATTTGAAGTATTATTGATAATAACAATAATGACAATAATAACAATAATACTTAGGTACGCACGTACATTTTATATAGTAAAGGCTGACGCGCAGTAGAAAATTATAAATTTTTAAACATTGTCATGGTCATGCGATGCGTACCGCCGCCACACGCTTTCTCTCAATTTTAACGCACAGTACACTTTATAGTTTATAATACGCAATAAGTTAAATAATTTCCTTTCTAAAAAAAAAAAATAATAGTAATAATAATAATAAAATATTAAAATGTATTATAACGTATATATGGATTTATTTTTGTATTGTTTTAAGATACTTGGCAACTTGTTATTTTTATGTTGTCATAAGAATATAATAACTAAAGATATCACATTTTAATTTACTGCAAATGCGTTATAACAAATCTTTTGTTTATTTTTCTAATAATTTGTATATACCTACAACCTACTCATATTATTATGCAACTATTTTTACTTCAGAGTTATTTTGCGTTCTAAACACAGTGTCTATTTGGATCCTCGCCATGTTATTGATTTCTGAATTTTAAGAATATAAGTGGTCCACTAATAAGTAACACTGACTTTCAGTGGTATATAAGTAGTACATTTAAGTCAAGTTTCACCATAATATTCAATATTAAAAAATGAAGCCTGGTCCATTTTATTTTTAAATAGATTATATTGTTTACACAAAAAATTACCAGACCTCGACTTAAGATGAAACATAATATTTCGTTATAACAGTATCAAATAATTTATGTGATAGACCTTTATTCTATGATAAACTCGTACGGAGAATTCCGAATTTCTTACATTCAAACTGAAGACGTACCTATACAATATAATCTTTTAGTTTACAACGAGTAAAATATTGATTCTCCGAACGAGAAAAAATATTACATCAGAAATAGGTACATATATACTTTTCCGGAATTCCATTGTACATACATTTACAGATGAAAAATATTATGTTATACACGTTGGCACGCCGCATATAATAACATCGTAATCTAAAACAAGAATTCAACGACCTTGTAGTCGAATGTAGGGCATTTTTCGTGATCGCGTACTACGAAATGATTTCCTTTGACTGTATACTATATAAGACGAAATTCGAAATAGCGCCGCGATAGATAGATAAAATATTGTTCGCGTACACAATATTATAAATTATAATAATAAATAATAATATACGACTATAGAGCGGTCGCGCTTCAGCGTCGTCGACCGATATTCTTCAATTCGAATACTCCACTTGGACTTGATTAGGTTTTGTTTGTTTATCACTTTATACCGTAATAATATAATATTGCCAGTATATTTACACTGCTTTAAAGTCCGTTTAAAAAACGTCACCAACGATTCTCGGCATGACTACGCCACCGGGTGGAATCCCCGGGTGACAGCATTTTATTTTACGTACCTATCCTAATATTATTCATTATGTCGATGTCGATGATTTTATTTCGCTAAACATTTCGCACATAATAATAATAATATGTTATATATTATCTTATTCTATACAGCTGCTCGAGATCCGTTTTGCCACGACTTAATTTTTGATAAGAAAACACGCATTATGTAATCTCAATTAACCGCAGACACGCGTGATGGCAGTGATCGTATACATTATGATGGTCACACGAAAAAGAAAAGAAATCAGACTTATTGTTCTCAACCCTCTCCCGAGATGAACTCTCAAATAACGCCACCGGCCTTACACCGTTGCAGCGCGATAGTTGGCGCGACATCCGTGTTCGGTAAAATTTTTTAAAATCATATATATATATATATATACACACACCTATAGGAGGAGGTTCATTTCAAGAATTCCGTGCGCTTTTGTTCTACACTTGTATATTATTGAGATCGTTATTATAATAATAAACATTGATATAGAAAAAAAAAAATGAGAACGAACACAGCGGGCCAATCAATTTGCAGACATTGACAATGCATAGCACACCGCCTGGCGGCGGCCGCAGTAGCGGGTTTCCACGCCGCGCATGCGTGAGTACATGCCAATTTGTTAATTAATTTAATGTTCAATTAGAGGTACACCTCTCGTATATGCTATAATATTGTATACCAGATACCCGTTATACGATAGTATAATACTGGGGGATCGACCCGAACGGGAAATTAATTTACTTTTTAGTTTAACGCATAAAGCATATAATATTATTAATATTACACATATTATATATACATAATAGGTATCTGTCGGTGAAAGCATCACTAATATTATTTCGTCAACAACAGTACTTATTTATATACTAAATTATACATGTATAATATTATGTGCGCGTGTGTTTATACGTGTAAGTACACGTTATAGGCGGATGCCATATTTTATATTTCAAACAAAAGTTTTCACCATATACGTGCAATACCATATAACATAATATAGCGTACCTAAAAAAAAGTTTGCGTCTTGTTGAAGAATTTAAAGTTTCTTTTTTTTTTTAATTGTTATTTTTGTCCTAGTGAAAAATAAATTAATAATAAATATCTGAACATTGTGTTGACCAATTAGTTTTTGTTGGTCACAACTCGATTGACCCTCATAAATATACGTCACAATTTGCCGTGTGGTGTTATATATATTGATATAGGCAGTTTCTTTTTTCCTTTACGTTTTATTAGGCGAACAAAAACGTCACATTAAATGCATATTTATCGTTTTACAGCAACTGGAGTTTAAACTGATTGCAAAATTGTATATTACGATGGCGACATGTACGCAAGGGTGATGGGTAGATGGTTTGCGCACTATACCGAAGAATTTTGCTTGCGCGTTCTCGTCATCTTAAAATAAAAAAAAAAGAAGAATTTATAAAACGTTCACTAAACATTGAATTGAAACTTCAATAAATTCACTCATCACAGTTAAATGTTATTTAAGATTATATTATAATATTGTATTCTAAAAAAAAAATATATTTTTAAATTATAAATTCTGTTGCAGAAACCTGAACAATAAATACGAATTACTGAAAATCTTTTGACAATAAACTGAATCTTGAAAATGGTATGATATTCAAGTTATTATTATAGTCATTACTATATATTATATATATTAAATAATATTATTTATTAAAATTTCATGAAAAAAAAACTCCATATGAATAACCAGTTGGAATTTTTAATTATACATTTAAAGAATGTTAGATAAATAAATTGCTTGGAAATTGAATTTATTTTTATTCCGTGGTTTTATTTTATTATTATGTAGCATGTAAGGTATGTAAAAAAAACTCGTATTATTTACACGTTCTTATACTGTATATAGCTACTGTACTGTAATTCTCGAGTTAAAGCGCAGTAATGAATACGTTTCATGTAAATATGAAATACATTAGGTTAATTTATTACATATTATTATATACTATATGTATGCATATGGATTTATGCTATGTACAAAATAAATTTATATTTTTTCTAATTATTATATGATTTATAGTAAATAAATACTTAATTCAACATTTTAATTTAAAATAAATATTTGAACATTGAAAAGAACCAAACAACCTAACTTACAGCACGTAATAATATTATATTTACAGAATAAAGACATTTTCTCAGTCTGTAATAAATAAGCCAGTTTATTAAATTAAAAATAATGCATCAACCGTGTACGATAATTGCATTTTTTGTTCTTGACTAATTCCATAGTATCAGAGCAATATTAAACCTTCAGAACAATAACGCGAAATTACTTTCAAACGAATAAAATTCATTGTAATGTAAAACTTTCCGACTTGGGTCCACAAAATACATTACAATATTTTGATAAAATAGAAACGGAAGCCATGTTGTATAATATTATATAGGACTCTATGAATTCATATTTATGTTCTAAGTTAGCTCTTCCATATTGCACTATGATAATCAAATAAAAAAAAATTCACTAAAATCCTTGACCTAAATATTCATAGACAACGAACACGATGATCAAAATTTTGTCCACTATGCGGGTATAATGTGTATAATACTATAATACGAGCTTCATATTTTTAGTTAGATAAGAAATCTAACTGCAACGTGCTATTGTTTCAAATTCATAACTTATTGGGCGGGGGTGGGCGGACGGTGGTTCGAATCTAACGAAATTTAAACTCAATTTATATAAGTGCTATTTTATTCACCGTATAATCGACGACAGAGAAAAACAAACAAATCATTTTTATCTTTTAGGATTCGTCGACGAACTAATTAAATCACATTAGTTACCGTCAAAGAATTGGCCTCGTTTCAATTGCATAACACACCGAGATAGCTTTAAGCAAACACCCGCCGAATGTAATCTGATTTAAACGGCTCAGCAGATATTAATTGAGAAGAATACACCTAATTTTTGTGTAACACGTCTACAACTTGTCTTAATAATCTGCAAGAAAACACGACTTGTTGTGGTGGCGGTTGATTGCTTTATTTAAACAAGATATCATTTTTAACAACGAAACAATATTATTTTAGGACTTAGGTAATAGTAAATAATAATAATAACATTGATTTAAAATTATTATGTGTTTAGTTGACGGTGACGTACCACGTACGTAGTACGTACAGGTATATACATAATATAACTGGTAAAGTTGTAATTACGAAAACTATCATCTACCATTGAAACCGGTCAAGGTCTTTTTTTGTCGATTAAAATGCAATAACGTTAATACAAGTATACAACCGACCGACATATACAGTAGTATTATGTTATTCTACACGTTACAATTTTTTCAAGTTTTTTATTAAAATATTTACTAGGTTATCTACAATTCCTGAACTTAATCCGACAGATTATTATTTATTTTTATTTTTTTGGTAAAACTTAAGTCCATTATTATTATTATTTTTCGAATAAAACAAATCAATGTATGTCACGTCAGCAATGAGCATAGTTTGCATGAGTGAAAACGGCCCATTATCGTCTATCTACGGTGACGGTATATTAACGACGGGGTCATGAAGTATCGGTGAAAGTATTTTTTTAAGTGTATTTTTTTGACTATTTATGTTTTTATTTTTATAGATACTTCTATTTTCGCATACTTGCCAAATGTCTATATCGTGTATGTTTTTAGTAGATTTTTGAACCGGCGATAATTAACAAAGATTTAATAATAAAATCTGCAGTATACCTGTTATAAAAAAATATGAGTGAGGGAAGACGGTTTAAACTGTCGACATTTTTCATAATACGCTTTTTGAAGTCACTAAATAATAAATCGATTATTAATCCCGTGCGTATCTATGTACGTATATAGGTAATACACGTACAACTCATCAGACAACAGTGTATACAATTTGAATTATTTTATGAAAAGTGAAAGTTCGAACATATCCAATATTATTCAACTTATCATATTACGGCGTAGCTATCGGCCTGCAGACTGCTATCATTGATATATAACAACATTCAATTCGATTTTATTTTTATTCGCAATTATGTTCCTATATTGCAGGCATGTAAGATAATTAGATGAAAAATAATCATCGTCAATATTTACACTAACCCATCTTGTGTTTATAAAATTGTATATGTTCCTCAGAAACTAGTGCATTTGTATGATAAAAACATTTCTACACGTTGTGAAATTTACAGCCGGTAACGTCATATTTCAGTATGGTTTGCACAGAAAACCGTGATTTTGCATAGATAATCCAAATTACGTTAACGGTGTTTCACACAACCCCTTTTACCCTTAATTATTTAAACCTATATGAATTATGGTCGTTTTATGAATATTTTGCTTAATATTTTCAGTATATACACACTATAATACGAATCTTTATGGAAATCGTGTGACGTTTATCTGATTTTTTCATTGTATGATTCCTATACCCTCTAAATGACTATATATATACCATTGGTTATAGTCAGTATAATTATGCACGTCATACAAATCCATTAATATATTATAATATTATTGATTTGTAAATTGTTCATTTAAAATTTCAATGATTAATTCATTATCACAAGCACTATTGAAATTATTAATTCGAATAGAATAAGTCAATAGTTTTGTACTTATTATTATTACATAAACAATATACATAATATGTAATAAGATATTGTTGAAAGTAGAATTTCCGCAATATATTTTTCAATGGTTTTTAATTTTAAATGGCTTCAATAAATATAAATGTATATAGGTATATTATATATAAAGTATAATATAGAAACCTTTTTCTCTAAACCGAATTGATTATTGCTTGTTATTATAACTTTGTATACTTCTGTACCATATTATGATTTATATTGTTGCAGTGTAGAAACATATAGTCTGAAACTGAGTATATACCCACCTATATATGTATCTATACAAAATATCCTGTCTTTGTAAGCCACCACATTATGTAATATATTCAATACTACATTACTATACGTTAACTCCAATCTTTGTTTTCTTCAAATTAGTAACCACATATTTTCAAGTTTGAGGTCCAATCGCATTTAAGTTGTGTGAAATTGAATAGTCTTCACGACAGACATACTGCAGGTGTATAATGTTATTAATATATAACTATGCGTAAATGTGCGCGTGGGACATGATTTAAAATCGTGATATAAAACCGCTTTTTATAAACGACCAATAGGTATAGTACATTATAATATATCATACTATATAAAACATAACATCGGTCGAAAAACATTGAAATTATAAACATCGGGATATTGGCCGAATGGAATCGAAAAACAATTTCGTAAAAGTATTTTGTTGTGTTTTGATGCATACAAAATATAATATAATATACAAATCGATGAAATGAAAAAAAATGTTGGTTCGTTTTAATTGGGACGTTAGATTGAAAACTATAATAATATTATACACGTTGGCAAACTTTATAATATAGTGACATCCAGGATATATTTACCGCGTTGACAAGGCGAAGTTTCGTTTTGAAACGAGCGTCACATTCATATACGAATAACTTTAAAATGTTACGTTCTCGCGTTTTCTAGATTTAAGTGCATATAGAAAGCAATATTTAGCTGTGCCTATTATTATTATTATTATTATTATTCGTTTACATCGACGTGCAAAATAATTAAACACGGTAGTCGCAATATCCATAATATTATCATGTCTATATATATATATAGGTAAGTACATCATCTTTGAAGGTTTATCGGCCACAGATTCAATTCAATCCTGAGGGTCACCGTCTGCTGTTATTATAGGTATGTCGGTATTCGGTTCGTTTAGCTTATTTTTTTATTATTATCTTATTACTTTTTTTTCTCCTCCGTGCTCGTTCTCCTCCTCTTTCTGTTATGCCGCCAACACTATTACACTGTGTGGGCACACAAATACACGCGCGTGTATGTGTGTAATATGTATATACGCATCAGTGTTTTTCTTCGCATCACCGTTGTTGGCTTTTTATTATTATTATTATTATTATAACTATGACCCGTCTATACAGGCACCGCATACACGTTTTACCGACGTCGCCGCCGTCGTCAGAACACTGCTGTTCAGTTTCATATACGCGTCTAGTCGTCCGTCCAGGATGACATTATTATTAAACGTAGGCATATCGTCTGTCCCGATGACTGACGACTATATATATATATATATGTATACTGTGGGAGCTATATACATTTCTCGTATAATATAATAATATTATGTCGAGTAGACGAAATTTCGTGAATACCTATTGGCTGCAGTTTATTATTTCGACTGGTCGGTGTGTTTAATATTAATATATTATGTGTACGTTATTTATAAATCTCATTCATTCCATAAAATATTATACATTATAATATTTTAGAACACTACCCGTTGAAATATGCGGACCGACTGGTTCGATTGCAGACGGGTTAAGGAGTCCATCGCTAAACCGTCCGAACTAGGTATAGTCGCAAACATTATGATAATAATAATTATTACAGTAGGTTGTTTTTATTTCAATGTCAAATGTTGTCGTTTGGTTTTCAATAAAATCACAGCGTTTATTTGCTGAATCGTCCTTATTTTGTGCGTTTGCGTCGTACAATATTATAAACTATATAAACTATATATCAGAGTGTTTAAAATTATTATTTTAGTTTATAAAACTTATCATTTTAATTAAATCAATTATTATTACTATATATTAATATTGTTGTTTATAAATATTATGCGTTTATATGATAATATTGTTTTTTTATGAATTCAACAATCAACAAACATTCGAGGAAAATGTTTACTGTTCAAATATTCTTTTGAAAACAAATAACGTGAAACAAAGTGTGATAAAGGACTACTTTAATTTTTTCAACATTCCGAAGAAGTTAAAAATCGTTAAGACCAAGAGGCGTGTCACACAATGGAGTGCAGTTTTATAGTTACCAGCAACGATGTTTCTTTTTATTTATTTCTCACAATTCATTGCATTACTGTTTTTATTCAATTATAATAGGTAGCTGATGTTTTTTTTTCGTTTTATGTGTGGCTACCATTTATTATTTTTTTTAATTGTGTGTTAACATAAAATGCTATTACTTCAGAAATATTATTTTAAATCGAGTTGTGATATTTAAATACTTGTTCAAACAAAACTAGAAAAACAATATTGATCATATTTAATGTGTATTATAATAGTACTACGAGCGATAATACAGGCACACTTAAATGCACTATAATACCTACCTACTATAATATAATATAATACACAACAGACTTCAGTTATGTTTTCAAATTGTTAAATAATAATGTATTTAAAACTGCAGAGAGTTATTTAAAACTCGTTATACTATTAAATAAACGATAACTAATAATTATAATATTAACCATGCAAATAAAATGTAAATTACAAAACAAACATTACCTACCCGTATTGTTTGCATTCGTGAATTGATAAATTGTAATTAAAAATCAAAAAAATTAATTTTCCGTACGCATACAAAGCAAATATGTAAATAATATTACCACCGTATACGGTAAACATTGACCCTCAGTAACTATATAATGCACACGTATTGCCTACTATTCGATAGCAAAATATAATATATATACGCCACCAGTTTATTTTCAATCTGTGAAAATGATCAATAGCTACACACCACGTTGGCGAGACTCATCATCACTGCTGTTTAAACATGCGTATATTATATTATATACGCGATATTGCTATATATGACTAAGTATATATATATATATACCCTATAGGTATATAGCATTCGAAAATTAATGAATATTCGTTTATCATATAGGTAAGTCACGTAATATGTACCTATTGTTTTAGTTTCAGAGCCGAATATATTAGTTTTGCAATGATGCAGTGTTTTTCAAACAAAAATGTTTGCGTGCCATTACGTTTTGTAGCAGTCAATTAGCTCAAATCTTCAAACTTGGAGAATGCTTTTTAGCTGCTAATTTAATCTAGACTTTGGTATTTTGTGGGTCAATGTAATGAGCATTTCCAAGTATCTACTTTCCTTAATAATTGGGGAAAACTAACGAAAACAAACTAAACCAAGAATATTTACGCAACACCAGTTTTTAGACCAAAATCAATATTTTGTAATAAAAAAATAACAGTAAAGACTCGAAATGTTCACCAATTATTTAAATTAGTATTTTCAAAATGATTTTGGTTTTTTTTTTTACCTATTTAAAATGTATAGGTACCTGTATGAATTTTTCTACATTTTTTCAATTTATATTGAGAGATTAATGTTCGTTTCATGGTCAAAAAGTTAAAAAAAAATTAATACAAGGTTCCTCGTCATATTTTGTTAATATTTAAATTTAAAAATATTCTAAAAACAGTCATAATGTTTTTTTATTAGTACCTTCAGAAGTTTAAATGATAACAAAATTGAATATTCAAACGTTGAATAGCCGTTTTAATATCGATATTAGTTGTTTTTTTAACTTACCATTATGTAAGTTATTATTTTCTATACACAGCTCTTATAGAATTTAGGAAATACTAATTATTATAATACACAATAAAGATAAACCACAGACCACAGTATTTGAAATAGATCCACCCATATTTTTTTTCGTTCAGAATCATGATGTTTTATATATTATTTATCATATAATTTGAATTTATCGCATTCGTTAGCCACAATAAATGATGAGATATACCTACTCGAAACTATCACATATTATACTAGTGTAGGTATAAACTTACAACAGAGCGAGTTCACTGGTGCATTATTATTGTATAATAACTAAGATATCGCAATCATCAAGGTTTCGTAATAAATAATGGATTTACTATTTTTCAAACGGTAGGTACTCCATATTCAGCTGATAAAATTAACATACCTATGATACCGATATAGTATTAGGCTTTCGATAACAACAATCGCTTTGTTTAGTGCCTGTAGTTAATTAAAACCCTAAATCAAATCTTGATAGATAGATACAAAACGGTCGGTTTTTATTTCATATATAGTTAATAATTTAAAGTTCTCTTTGAACCAAGAGAAATGCATTTTTAGTAGGTCTTACTAGGTTTTTTATTTGTTTCACCTTTTTTTTTTTTGTAAATTCTTTCGGATCGGACGAATACTCCAAAAGTTTACGTAATTATCGTATACATCAGCACACAATCGTACCGTTTATACATAGATCGGAAATCATTCGTTTTCGACGCGTTAAATGGCTTATAGGCTTACATATTATATTTACAATTTAAACTTCTCGCGTATACAGACTCAACTGAACAAACACTGCAAAAAGCGTACACCATATTATAATACAGCGTGTTTGTTTTTGCTTTCGTTTGAAAAGCCACTTTTTCGTGTGGTATTTCGCTTTAACTGCTGCAGTACCGCCACGTTATTCGAAAATCTCATAAATAAATGTGTGTGTGTGTGTGTGTGTGTGTGTATACAAGTATAATGTTTATATTTCTCTACAATACCTCAACGAACGTGCCGAAATATAATAACGTCTGTCCTCTGCCCGTCTCGTCTGCCGACGGTACACACAATACACGACGATATATAGTTGTGACGACGACGTCTCCTCGA
The DNA here is from genome assembly GCF_020882245.1 of Rhopalosiphum padi. Classification (NCBI taxonomy): domain Eukaryota; kingdom Metazoa; phylum Arthropoda; class Insecta; order Hemiptera; family Aphididae; genus Rhopalosiphum; species Rhopalosiphum padi. Next base: position 17,482,569 of record NC_083598.1, on the reverse strand, counting down.
CTATATACGCCATAATATAATATATCGTAACCTCTCGCGGGCCATTCTCATTATTGTGCGTCCAAGGTTCCCAAACTCTCACACGCATACACGCATAGAGTAAAATTTAATAAAAAAGACATATTTATGAGCATTAGCGCGTGTGTACTACCAACGACGACCGCGACGACGATATTGAATTACAACCGTATGTATGTATACGAATGTAGTCTATACAGTTATTTCGTTGCATTACCATCGCGGTATGAATTAAGATTTAGGCACCTATCATAAAATATTATCATTTTTATTGTATCGTAGGCGGTGGTATGTGTAATAATGTTCATCTCATATTCGTAGTATGTGCCGCTCGTCTACGATGTACAAATTACAAGTATCTGCAACACATGCCACTTTGAACCGATTTCTGTCATCGAAGTATTGAGCTATAATATTGTATCTGCTTGTACGGCAATAGTGGGAAATCTGCAGACAGTATACGACTTTTTACCTGACAATTCCGAGCGGAACGGTGTACTTATATCATAGACATAGTTATCGTGATAATAATTAATATATAATTGGTATTATAAGTACAAATTGATGATTTTTATTTTGAAAAAAAATAAAAATAAATAATCTCACAATCGTCTTCCTCGCCGAATTCGTCGATTATAAAATCATTAAGATCTGCAAAATGTTAGATAGGTTTGAAACTGATCGGCCTCTGCAGTCACGTCGTTATAAACTGGAAAACAACTATGTTTTCACGATAAATATTCATATTATAACATGTACATTGTACACAGTATACGTCATATTAATTATTGCGTATATACACGTATATAAATGTATATTATGTATCGGCCCGTGATTTTTTTGTTTCCGTGCAATCATCATCGGCACACTGCAGTGGCTCTATAATATTATATTCTCGTTAATAATGACTACCGTTATAATTATAATATTATAATCTTTATCTAGACTTAACCCACGTTCCGACGGCACAGCGACGATTTCATTGTTTGGCCCGAGTATATGCGTGAACAGTAACTCATCCGGAATCGTGTAAACTGCCATCGTCGTCGGCGTATGTGTGTTTGTGTGTGTGCGTATGTGTTAGTGCAACCATAATATAACGCACCACATGTGAAGAGTCATCGTGCGAGCCGTACCGTTGTGTTATAAATGGAATGAATAAATTTATATTTTTTAATAATTTTGTTTCAAAGACAAATCGGTTACGTTAATATATATATTTATCCTAATAATTAACGGAGAATGGGTATGAAGGCTTTAGTTATATATGATGTGTGTGTGTGTGTGTGTGTGCGATGTATGTGTATTATAATAATATAGCAGAACATTTTCGAGATACTAACCTAAACAATTTTAAACCACTCAAAAACGAGACTTTACACTCAAGTGGTTAAAAAAAAAAAAAAAAATTAAAATATGTTCGTTCATTATGGAAACGGCCGCCACCCGGCCGACGACGTTTCGACTAACGATTTTCATGACAAAATGAGTTTGCCACCGCTATCGTGTTTTGTTTAAAAGTAAACATTTACAATTTACTGTATGTTGTATGTATACGGTATATACTATATAGTATATACTTACTGCAATATGATATTATAAACTTGTAAAGAAAAGTTTTTATTCATACGTGTTAATATCATATATTTATTATGGTATTCTTGACAAAAATGATTTCTTTTATAGTTTTATACATATTACTATACTATAGATATAAAATAATATAATATTATTAACCATTATTATGAAATTAGGATTGATTCCGTAGTAACTTATATTGAAAACTCTATAAAGATTAAAGATTTTATAATTATTATAAAATTATTTTACTCGAGACTCGAGAGTAAACTAATTTTAGATTCTGAATAAAGCGATGAAAGTATTTGTTTTTCTTGGCCATGTATACTTATTGGTTATTTTGGTATCCAATAACATCTAAATAATTTTTATAAACTGTATTTTATTTATTAATAGTTGTTTTGTTTGTACAGACGTGGGATTAATTTATGCATCAATGATTTGCTAGAATATCCGCATATCCTGTCGATCCTTTTTCCTTTTCCAAAACGAATTCTATAACCATTATTGAATAACTGCAGCCTGTATAGTCCAGATAACAACGAAATGCTGAATCTGCGTTGACATTAATTGTCCATATTATATAATATCATAGAGGTAGAAGAGAAAACAATTGGGAAAGAGATGATAAAATAAGCCCACAAACGTTATCAATTTAAAAATGTGTAATTAAAAAAAAAATAGAGCTATAATTTAATTTATTTAAAGGAATATAAAGTTTTGGAAAAGTATGAATTAGTTATAATATAAGTGGTATACTATTATAAATAGTTATAATGGTTATGTTTTATATAATTTTATATAGCATATATAAATACATATATAGTTATAACAGTGTAGACATTCTGGGGTTCCAGGACCAAAATATAGTGAGCGGGGGAGTAAGTATAACATAATTCTTAGTTCACATAACAATTAGAAATTATGGTATAATATAAGCGTGATTTTAGGATGTAGACTGTAGAGTATTGCTCCTGACATTATGAGCATATCTATCGATTTCTACCTTTTTAAATTTCTAATTCAATGAATATTACACCTCATCTCTGAAAACATTTTGATTGAGGTCGAAGGTCAAATATTATTTTCTACGTGCATTTTATGTAATCACTAATTAAAATATTTATATTGTAATAGGCACACTGAAAGTCTTGTTCATTATACCTATTATAGATAATACTAATACATATTTTCCAGTAATAGTACAATTCTATACATAACTTCAAGCATTATAAAGCTGCTGATATATATATGTATATATGTATAATGTTTACATGCACGGTAGTTATTTTATTAGAACATTTTTTGATGGGTAGAAGGGTGTCAATTCCTCGCTCTTTATATATTTTTAGACAATGTATGTAAAAAATATTTATTATATTTTTTCACTCTAACCCCCCCCCCACACACCATAAAAAATGACTCCCAGTTATGCTATCTACTAGTGTATAGTATATTTTATGGTGATTACAAGGTTCGCATCATATAACTATTTCATAGGTATATACATCATCGTATCAAATAAAGTTGATTCGGTTGCAGTTTTCCGGACTAAAATATCGCTCGCGTAGATATTATAATATATAGACGCAATCGCTGAAACGGCGCGCGGCGGTCTTTGCGCAAAGATATTGTAAAAACATCATACCCACCGCAATAATATACGTCCTGTACACGTAATCTAAAGAGCGATAAACGAATACCTATTATTATATATAATACTGTATACTTGAATTTAGGTAGGTACTTGACTTAAATATGTATAACCATATAAGTGTTAGTATAAGCGATCAATCGAGTATATCGACATTAAAAAATATTTAACAACATGGGTAGGTACTTGGTTGATGAACCATGAACGTATTCAAATAACTATTAAATATATGTATAGCATTCGGTACGATATATATATTATATTTAATATATTAAAAAACACAATGCAGAGAAATAAATAATAATAAATATAATAAAATATTATTATACGTCTTATACAAAAGTAAATTTACTATTTAGCATAGACTATACACACTATAGGTCGTAATTTTGTTTAGCAAATGAATTAGTTTAACCTCGCCACATGTATCTTCGCCTCACTTCCCGTCTCGGGACGCGCTGTATATAATATTATTATTATGGTGTCTCTCTTGTTTTACATTCTACATCTTTATTGTTTTAAACATGAACACCTATTGGTCAAATAATAGCTTTAGTCGGGTAACATAGTGTCAGTGTCTGTGTGCGCTGTTTAGCGTCATAATGGTATACAATGGCTAGCTAAAAAAAACTATACTACTCTACTACATATCATGTATATACGTTTACACGTATTATCATTAATTATCATTACTGCGCCGCAATGGGTGCTGTACCGCGCGCTAAACAATTACGTATTTATACGCATACTCTGTACAGTATATAGGTGATATACCGATATAAATATTAGTAACTGCAGTCGATGCAGTGTTGAAATATTACCACAAAATGACATAATATCGTATTACCTTATATTCGGGTCGTTTATCGTAATTTCAATTTGTTCTAACATAATTATTAATTAATGTGTTCCGCGGAACGATGTGCGTTTTCGTTGTACCGAACACAACAATTTATGACAATATAATATTATTAATAAGGCACCGGTGACCGTTTAAAATATTTAAAACGAAACCACGATAATATCGACAACGGGTTGCGATTACCGTTCGTATTATTGTATAATACACAGCGTCGAATACTCTGTGGGATGATGAATGACCTTAGGATTTTAGTCACACTCGAGTTCGATTAATCACAATTCAAAATCAACAGACAACGCGTATCCACTACGGAATGTATAATATTATACGAATAGGATACCATCACAATAATATCATAAGTTTTATAAGTAACGCACTTAAAAAATATTTGTTTTCAAATGTTTTCTCTATTGTATATTATTATAATGTATTCGCCACGCGATAACGACGACAACAACAATAATAATATATTTTAATGCCGCGTCGTCGATAATATTATATTATTTTCCCCGACACGGGTCAGACGTTTGGACATATTACGTGAAAAAGCTTTGCTCTCGTAATGAGGTAATGTATAATATAAACACGGTTCATAATATTATTTATATATATATATATATGTATTATAATAATATGTACACTTTGTACACGCGCGTATTGTCGACGCACACAACCGGCGGCGGAACAAGGTCAACACGTCCATCCACGAGCTCGTGTGTGTGCGTTGTACGCATATATATATATATAGATAATGTTATGATGAATTACAGTCACTGTCGTCGTCGTCCGATACTCATAGGCGTGCGCACGCGTTGCCAGTATGAAGAATACCACTTCCGGTTCGACCGAACTCGGTTTACAAGGGCGCCGCGCATGTGTGTGTGTGTGTTTTGTGTAAGTCGCGTGTGTGCAGGTGATATCACTGTCGTAGAGAGCATCCCGTGTATATTATATTATATTATTTTATGGTTATGTGGGCGCGAGCTGCTGTTGTGCCGGCGTAGGGTGCACAGTGTGTGTGTGTGTGTGTGTGTGTGTGTGTGTGTGTGGTGTGGAGCGAAGTCGTGACCGGAGCGGCGTGGCGGTGGTTCAGGTCGGGTGGTAGCGGTCGGCGGGCGGGGCCTCGGGGTGCTGGAAATTATATCCTTCTTTGTCACGAATTTTCGTATGATATATATATATATATTATGACGTTGTTATTTTCTACGACCGTTTTAACGGGTTTTAACTAGATATAGGTACTTTCACGCGCGGTGACATCCCGGAATCACAATTATTATTATTATTATTATTATCGTTGTACGCATAATAATATTATTATATTATTAGTTTAAGCGTCTCGCGAATCGCTACTTTGTCGTCGCGGTCTCTAGTAAAAATGTTAGTATTTTACCAGAGATTTATAGGGTTTGGTTATTGACAAATAACAATAAACAAGGTTATTAGTGTTTTTGATATGATTGCGGTGCCATTATAATATATTACATTTTATAATGAAATTATTTTAGGCTGTACGTATCAAAGGTTTGATAAGTATTTTACTTAAAAATAATACAATCTGAAATGTTTATTGCATATACGTAAATTTAATAAACGAATAAATGAGTTTATTGTAGTAGGTAGGTATATAATATGAAGTTTACGCATAAAATTATATTATATGAACTACCGTGACTAATAATGTACCTATGTTGTAATTTTAATATTCCAAGGTTATAGATATCAAGATCACATTATAATACTTATGAATGTTGTACAGTTTTGCGATTTTCCAATATTACCCAGTAGACTGTACAAGTGATTTAAAATTGAACATTGAGACGTTGATGTGTCACTGTTATATAATATAATACATCACACTGAAAAACACAATACCACACGGTCCACACGAGTTAAGTTTATTTTGTTATTCAACAGTTAACATAAAATATGTGCTCACTACAGCGTTGTTAAATCAAATAGGTAGGTAAAAACAGATTTTTTTTTTTACCTAAACGCTCTTTTCGTAATTTAATATTTTATCGTACATCCTTCTTTGCATAATTGCGGGTAAAGAAACGAGTAAAGAAACAATTCATTATCATAAATATTGAATGCGTTTATAATATTATGTTGCGTTTAATTAATTAATTTATCGTTTCGATGTTGCGATTTGAATGAAACATTTTATCAAGTGTATTATATAGCAGCTGCGTTTGGACTGTATGCGATAAGATGTGTAACGCAATAAAACTCTTTGTTACTCAACAAGGCAACAAATACAATAATGTCTATACAGTATACGGTATTGTTAACGAAAATGTCTCATATTTTAACCATGTGTCGAACACGAAAAGAGTATAAACATATTATTATAATATAGTCAAAAATATTTGTATAACATTTAAACTTAGAGTTATGCGCATCGTGTGAAAACGGTATTTATATTATATTAAAGACCATTTATCAATGGAAAAAAATAATGTGAAATAAACTCGGGTTGTCCACACAACTAATCATTATATTATTGATCTTGCGATTGCTTTAACGATATAATTATTTATATGTATTGCTATTATAGTTTGTGATCTGAACAGATTTCGAATAATTTATGTATAGACGAGTAATATTAAACTCTAATTTTTTCGTGCGAAATATGATGGGCTTCTATAATACACACGTGTCCGGTTGCAGCAAAAAAAAAAAAAAAAAACAAAGGTTTTGACTAAATAATACTATAATATTATATGAAACATCGGAATATCGGATCATCGCTGAGACTTTTTCACGGAAACTGACACTCGATTTGATTTCGATTGAAAATATAATTATTTTATCGCGAAAGAACGGCGCGGCGTTTTATTTTCTTTATCAGATTTTCCCGGTGTTTATTATTATTAATACATATTTTTTTTTTCTATGCAATGGAATACAATATTATATACACGACCGGTGTATATTTACGTGTATTATATTATTATGTGCTATTATTATATAAAAAACTACATTCGTGATGTGATTTACACATGTTTAAATGCATGTTATATTTCCAAGGACGCTCGTAGAACGTGGACGCGGGTTCGACATTTCCCTTCGGCGCGATACATTTGTACACTATTAGTATGATATTTCATAGAGTGGTGTTGTGTAATGATATGTGTGCGGCGCGGATGATCCCTGCGCAGTGTCTTGACGCGACGTTACGTTGTTTAAAATAATAATAATTTACGTCGAGTTCAGTGTAATAATAATGTACCTACACACAATAAGATTTTATTGGTTTCACGCAGTAATGTGAACGTCATTCGATAATTAAGCATAAAATACGGAAAATGGGTTTCCAGGAAATCGCTGCGTAGTGCTGGAATAATTTTATGCGACTAGCGAATCGAGTCACCAGTATAGTGCCGTGTCCGGATTTCCTATGAATTCAGCGTAGTTATGCAATGATCAACCAGAAATTAGAAGCAGCTCCATTGATTGCACAACTTGTTTGTGAGATCAAACAGATACTATACATTATAATGATGTATAATATAGTATTCGTTTAGTGTATATTATTGTTGTGAAGCTTATTTTAACACAAGCATTATTTAATATATATAATATGGGTTTGTATAGAATAAATTCTATCGACTGCGTTTTAAAACGAATTCAAAATTGCCTTTTTTGTACATTTCCATAAAATATATCGTATGTATGGATAATTTTATATTTTTACGTATTTATCTCACAAAAATTCGGGGAATTTATATGTACTAACACTAAACGATCGTTTATTTAATAATATTCACGTAAAAATGAATAGGTGACCTTTGAATTAGTACCTATGCTTTTTCCATATGTATAATAATATGGTAAAGTAATAAAAAAAATATATTTTTTTTTCTTCGTTATGAATAATGAAATTCAGATGATTTGTAAAGGTTTAACCGTGAATACCTAAACCGATATCGAAAACTCGTTGACAATTCGTAAATGAATATACTTTTTTTGTCGTAGAAAGTTAAAATTCCTAAATCAATAACGCACATATAATTTACCAACTACCCGTGTAAATAATTACTTTCCAAATTGGAATTCACTAAGTTGGTTCGTTTAAAACGTATATATAAAGAGAACTAAATACATAAAATATAATTAGTTTTAATTTACTCTTGTATTAAATGTTTTATTAGGCTCTGAGGTGTGATATTGGATTGCTTTAAATGTGATGATTCGTAAATTCAATTAAAGAATTGTAAAAATTATTATATATTTTTTTTAATTTATGTGTTTTCAAGTACATAATGATTAATAAATTTCAATGCATTTGGAATAACACAAATTAAATGTATTAAAATAATAAAAATAACATGCAGTATAATAAATTATGAATTACTAATATTTTGAGCCTAATATAGAAATTTAATAATATGCTAAATATTTAATTATAATTTAGAAAAAAATATAATATATAATATGTAAATTTGTAGTATATTATATCATCAATGAATCTGTATTCGAAAAATATAAACGACAATTTATTGGTTATCATTAGCTATTTAAATGCTACTAAAATATAATAATGTTAGTTTATAATTAAATTCCACAATAGATATTATATAGTTACATAATATTTAGCTCTACTTTCTTTTTCGATTTTATGTATTGATACTGCTTGATAGTTGTATGTATATGCATTTTGTTAATCTTATTACGCGCTAAAAACATTAGTATAATTTATAATACATAATATTAATAATTTAATAAAGTAAATATAAATATAAATTATACTAATTTAAATGGGGTTTGGAAATAAATTGCTTGTTACTAATATCTTTAAGTGTAAGGTATAAACGATAATATGGCCAGTTTATTATTTTTTTAATTATTATTATAATAAACATATTAATAATAATAGTAATTATTATTATAATTATTTTCCTCTGTTTAAAATGTCATTGCACAATGCATAATATGCACCGATCATTTAAATTATATAGGTACCCTTTTTTGTGATATAAACTAAATTCAGTAAACGATCGTAGGTCAAAACAATAACAAATAAATTATTGAATTAGACCATTATTATACCTAATAGCACAATGGCACTTTCTCTAATTTAGACAATTTACTTTATCTAGAGTATAATGCATTATATACAGCACTACGGCAGTAATTGTTTGAGAATTGCATTTTAATATGTATGCATTATGCTTAATAGCATATTATTATGTAATAAACCATAGTCGATACGTTTTAATACACCTTTTTAATAACAGCTTAGCATAAAGTATTCTTTATCAATGTATCGTAAACATGAACAATAAGTAAGCACTGCAGTTATTATCAATTGTTTTACTAACTATATCAACCAACTAACAAGTAACAACATTCTTTCTTCTTATGGTTTAATAGTAGATATAATTGTATTACATTAATTTTTTTCACAAACATTTTCTTATATTCGTTAGAATGTGCGGCTGTCGACTAGTTATATAAAATAATTTCAGTCGACCAGTTCGTCAACCGAGTAAATTTATTTCTCGAACATAATTTTTGATACAAAAAAAAATTCCCGTATAAAAACTCATTATAATATTACAGAAAATGAATACAATACAGCACGGTATTTTATGTATATATATATATATATATATGTATGTGTATTAGGTGTACTGAACACTGAACAGGTTACCGAAGTAGTTTATTATTTTATTTTTTCAACGTAAATTCGATCGAGCGCTTCTTATCATTCGCAGTCTTAGAAATGGCAGTGTTCGTCGCGCGGTGGGGGATGGATAAAGGAGAAGAGAGAAAGAGCCCTTGGCCCCATTTTAGGAACGCGTGCGCTTGACACTTGAAACTCTTTCTGCCACCACCGCCGTGCGCTCTACTTTTCGCCGGCAATAAGTTTTTGCTGTATTTGATTTACAAATGACGCGCACGTCGGAAAATAAACTACGTTTATTTTATTTTATCCCATTAATTAACAAAGAGAAAAAATAAATGAACAATTTAGCAATATTCGTGGTCATTGCTGCAGGGTTAAATGTTGACGCCCGCGACAATTACACCACAAACAATACTATAATTACTAAATTATAACGATTAATTATATAATGCGATACAAATAATTTACTCACAAAACAAAGATCTTTAAACCCGTAGCCTATGTAATTATGCATTTTATTTTGTTCGTGGTTTCTAATTTTTATTTTTTAGCATATTATTATGTATTTTTTTTTTTATTAAATATTCAATCTATGTAAACTTGCAAATTCGAAAACCAAATTTTCTGATGACTTGTTCGTGTGGGCATATTAGCCATTAGGTATAAGTGTATAACATTTTATCCACTTTTCAATATGTCTATATCAGTAAATTATGTGAATAATGTAATGTCATCTCAGTAACTAAATTGTTACTGTAAAAATCGATTTATTCTTTCACCATTTTTAACCTTATTTATTCTTTTTTATACACTAACTTTTGTAATATTTATTTATATTTTGTTTATACTTTAACATTATATACTGTTTAATATAACTAGTTTTAAAACTCATAACAATACTCTATAAGTTTATTATTTATGGGAACTCTATTTTACATCAAAGTTTGTTCCATTATTGATATTAATTTAAATCAAATAATAAGTGAAATTTGAATTTAATTTGATGCAATTTTCTTGTTTAACATCTCGTACAAAATTAATTTTGCAAGCAACTATTGAAATATCTGCAGCATTTAAAAATTTGCGTTTTTGTTTGTTTTTAAATCTGTTTTAAAAATAAATGCGTATCGTATGCGAAAAATATGGTAGGCGTAAGACTAATATTTACACTGTATAGAATCGTATACAGCGGATGTATAACGGTTGTATATATTGACGTCACCGTACATAATAATAGGTAGGCAAGGTATACACCATCATGGTGCATTGTACTTTGATGTATTATACAATGTGTGCGTGTGTATTTAATTTAAATCTATAATCGATTGCTACAAATTACAATACTACCAATAAGAATATATTAAAAATAATAAGAATACGACATGGTCGTACGTCAATCGTCTCGCGGGGTACCTATTACGCGTGCACAATAATTTATGTATATCATAATATTATTTAATATACATATATACGATCGTTAATCGTTTCCGATCCGCGCGCACCGCCCACGCATCATAATATTTTGTTCGGTTTTAATTTCTACCCGCGGCCCTCCGTCCGACTGACGGTCGCCATTCACTGTTTAAAACCATCACTGGCCACCGTCACCGTGTCATTTACCCGCCGCGGTTGCAGGTCTCGTGGTGTTTTACCACGTCGGTCGGATAATAACCGTAATGTGAACAGACACATTAGAATACACTGTAAGCATATATATATATATTTATATTAGGTATATATATATATATTATAGAGGTCTGCGTACCTCCTCACCCCCACCGGATCCGTAGCACGACCGGTTTACAGAGCTGCAACAACGTTTCTGGCTTTCCGTTGTATGCCGCTGCACATTTCCCTCTCGTTTTCGACCGTCGTCGTATGCGCACACGTGGGGTTACGCCGACGTGTCACGCACGGACTGCCGACCGACCGAGATTTCGACCATATATATATATATATTATGAGTATACTCGTGCGGTTCGTGAGAAATCGGATGACCAACACGACGACGACAGATAAATATAATAATATTATATTATGTAGTTATGTAATGATGCGCGCGACGGGTCGTAAAATGTCCGTATTATAATATATTTTAATAACGACCGAACTCTATACACGAGCTACGAGCACATACCGCAACGTTTCGTTTGCATATAATACAAAATCGCACAGGTGATGCGATGTTTATTGTATATAGGTATTTCGGTAAACGTTTGTAAACGTTCGTGATCTATAGGATCTCCAAAACCCGCGATTCTACACGTGAATAGAGGGACATTGTGATCATTTTCCGCGCCCATTAGACAGGATAGCTGCGTGATATCCACCTATAACGCATTTGTCATTCCGCGGCGCAATGGCCTTTACAACGGATACGCGCATATAATATGTCATGTACCATGTATACGACTATACTTATGTTTATATACCGTTGTACGCGTATGATATTGCAGGAGTATTACAAAACTGACGAGATCTTGTGATGTTTGTGTTTAATCACAAGCCACAAGTCAGCTTAAAAAAAAAACCTCTCGAGTTGGCTAAAAACTCGTTAGTAGTGAACGCCTATGAGCCGCAGACGTGGTGTTTGTACAATTTTTAATTATTGTATTTCCTCTTCTCGTGGTGTGTCCCCGGGACACGTATAAATTATTATCATCGGTAAACAGTCGTCGGTCGACGTAGAAAAAAAAAAACAAAACAACATAATACATGTTTATAGGAAACGTATATATATGCAATAGAACACGAAATAATAACGCGATCAGAAAACTGCTGTCACACGCTCGTACGATGAAAAGATAGGTTGTATATTTGTAAATACACGCGTATTATACATAGTAGTGCATCTACCTACTTAAAAACGTATTAACTATGAGGTTGTTACAAAGTTTTGAATTTTAAACTCTGTGAAATATATTATGTATAGAGTTCAAACTGTGTAGAGTCAAGTTAATAAAATATGTAAATCCATATTCAGTATAAATAAACACAATATAATTATGTAGATATGAATGTAATTTTCTTGTTGCATATTCTCATCGTGAATAAAAAAACAGATCATAAAATTTGATGACCGCATAGTAAAGCGTTTTTTATTATTAGTTTAGCCTCGCATAAAAAAAAATCGTAGGTACATCCGATCCGGCCTTTTCAGTACCAATAATACGACTTCATTAATAGATGTTGCATGATATACTGTTATATGCATTTTCAGATCGTGGCAGCGTCTTAATATGTAATAAATATTCATTGTGACTTGTGAGTATACGAATAAGTGAAATACACTCAATGCACTCAAAGCGATCACTAATTACGCGTTTTAATTAAAACGGCTATTTATAGTTATTTATTAGTCGCGTATGAAGCTATTTTCTGTTTGTATTCTGTCAGTATTTTTTTAAATACTCTTACCAGTTATCAAAATCTATAAAATGTACTATGTATAAATACGATATTAATTTTTGCTTTACTGTTTTCTATGTTAATCAATTAAATAACGTGTATTTCATGTGCGGCTTAGGTAATTTTTATTGTTTAATTGTTTTTACCGTTATTTATTTCCTATCTATGCCATCGTCAATTATGTATAGTTTGTAAAAGTTATTTTATATTTCAAAAATGCATAAAACACTATCACGTCGTTCTGACGTTGTTGCATTTATAATATACAATTAGTGACGCATGTTATCATTATTATTATTATTATTATTCAACTTGTCGTAGGTACAAAAATTAATTCACCGTCATAATCCTTCATCCGGAACGGCTGTGTGTAGTACCACCAGACGCCGACGTTTCGTTGTTATGTAAATACGTAGGTATTATTCGTTTACAAGATTTTTGTATCATTTGATTTTAAAACATATAATTAAATGTAATTTTCACACGAAGGTACGCGCTGTGTGGTATACAATCGAGGTGCGTAGCTCCTAGAATAAATTAGTATTGATAATGATTATTCAAACAATCAAGCTAATTAATGGCAAGTTAATCGCCAAGATGCTATAAATTATAATAAGAATAGTACAATATTATTTATTCTTGAAAAACTTTATTATCATATAAACACTATCAATTTAAAATGTTCGTAAGGAACTTTTAAGACATTTAACAATAATAAATATATTTTATTATACCATATATTTTAACACATTACTTATAACAGAGTTTTCAGACAGATTTAATTTTATAAAATCTGTCCTATACTATAGGAGGACTATTATAGTATATACACGTATAATAATATAATGTAATACACTAATATACTATATAGCAAAACTCTAGTGTAGGCAATAGGCGCATAATATTATGATTTGTTGGTTTAAGATTAAAAATTGTTTAATACAAGACGTTTTAAATATATAGGTTGACATATTATTTTGTATTGTGTGCCTGGTGTATACGGACCGTAATAATAATAATGTTGTTTTTATCGTATGTACAGTTTGACATAATATATGATTGTCACACGAGGGGTTTGGGTGCCGAAAAATTCTTCGGCGCAAAGGGTTTCTCGCCCTTTTTATCGATTGTCGTGCTCTTTGTCTGTTTCACATATACGTACAAAACATCAATTCAATACGTTTCCGATTGAACTATTTTACGACGGCGCGGCGGCATCGGCCGCTGACGTATTGACAAACGATTTATCCCGAAAATAACATCCTCAGTACGCGTGAGTGATACACTCGTGTATATAATAATAAGAATAGAATATGTGATTGTATTAAGTCGAAGACTATAATAACTATTACTATTATCATTATTATTATTATTTCATGTTCTACCCGACGGATATGACGGGTATCGATTGGATAGGAATTTACTTTGGGTTGGCTTTTGCTTTCGATTTGTCTTGATATCTTTCATTCCTCTATATTTTGTAAAATTTTCGGACAATAAATAAATATTCTAGAAGATGAAAACAGTTTTCGTAATAAAGTAAAAAGTACCGACATGCTACACAACAATAATTATACTTTATGGGCGGCAATGAAAGAAAAACCAATGTGCACTAGTGCACTACTTGCGGAACCGAACTCTCGGTCAACCACATAATCACAGAATGCCTCCAGTGCGCAGACAAACTCAGCAGCCTCAACATTCCTAACACCCTAGACAAAGCACTCGGTCCAAGGACGGACACCATCACCCTAGTATTAAAATTCTCAGTTAAAAATTAATTATGCAACTTAATTGAATTTGAATAATTGTAACTAATGGCCTTTAAGGCCGATGTTTATTAAGAACAGTAATAAAAAAAACAATACTATACTTTATTTTTGCAGAATACACAATTAATAAAATATTTATCGGTAATATAGGTATGTACGCGCCATACATTATAAAGTAATTAACTATCCAAGTAATTATTAATATACATAATATATTATATATATATAATAAGAATATAATATACACACGTATTTTACTAGTTCATATGACATGGAATTTTATTATAAAACAATTTATTTTGTCATAATATGTAACAATTTAAAAATATATTGTCTTCTTTATTATATTTATAGTGTAATGGTTCAGTAAATTATAAAATCATTATTGGGCACGAGAAATTAAGTATTAACAGACTGAATCAACGCATAGTTTAATTCGACGTCATTTTAAATTTGTATTATTACCCATTGTTTTGCTATAACTTATTACTTATTAGTTTTTACATACCAAACTCGCGCGTTATTAAAAAAATATGATTTTTTTTTTTAAATTTTTAATTGGTTCTTATAGTCTTATTGTACGCATACCGCCATCCCGGTATACGCGTATAAGTGTGTATAACACAATAGCTGCAAAAGAAATGCATGTGTTCTGTACAATGGTGCCGTCGTGATAATTTGTTTTTTGTAAACTCGTGCCGTCTATATTATAATATTATTATGATATTATAATATACTGGCTAGGCGCTTACAATTGAATAAAATCGCACGCACCGTGTATATATTGTATATATATATATATATTTATACGAGTCCCCAAAGGTCGGGATACATAATATTATCTGGACACGTATATAGTTTTACTGCGACCGTGACAATGTAATAGAATTATCTCCGACCGAATTATTATTATTATTTCAGTATGAATATTTTTGAACTAGTACGGCATTTATTCTCGTACGTACCTTCATCGCGAAACGTGGCATGTGTGCATATTGTTGTTATAATAATAATAATAATAATGTTCAGTCAGCAGTATTTGACGTGTGCGGCGGCGCGGTAGGTACACGGTATTTAGTTCCGCAATCGCCATCACTGTCCAATGCGCCTGCGATTTTATACGTATAATATGTATATACCTAGGTAGGTACTCCGTTCTCTCCGACAACTTACTAGTCTCGCTACTTTTACAGGTATGCAATTCAATACAGGCAGATACATGCTGGCCTGTTACTGCAGCAGTAATAATTGGTACGACATAACAGATATTATTATTAAAACCTGATTTTCCGCGCACTCGTCTTAAATCACGATTTTCTCCCTGCGGTTGTATGTGTGATTTGTTCACTCGGTGACGCGTAGTATGCATTACTCTTGTACGAGTGAGGAAAACAGAGTATACAATGGAAAAACCCGACTTATCCACGACGAATATTCGTCGATTAAAACGTTTTAATAAAAGGTCAACACTAGTGTAACATGAAAAAATAATTTTAGGTGTGACTCAAACTTCTAAACTCAAAAGCCGGTCCACTCTAATATAATATAATACATAACTAATATTATGGAACACGTAAGAAAAAAAGAAAAATCTATACATATTTATACACAAATATGCAATTCTGACAACAGTATACTATCTATATATATTGTCGTATTGCAGTCCTCGCGGTGACGGAAACTTCAAACTTATGTCGTGATAATTGCAACTATCGTGGTATACTATCATTGTGTGGATTTTGCTTTGGAATATAATATAGTTGTACGCCGTTTTTAATAAGCGAAATATGCGTTATAATTAAACACTTACATTTTTCAATGAATACAAACAACAATAATATTTTATTTTTTAAGCTTTTTCCAAAAAAAAAGCTTCGGGGCACACCTCACTTTACCCACGTATACGTCACTATGCTTACTAACTTATAAATGTCCATATTGATGCGTTCTTATTATGGTCTTGTCCGTTTTTTTAATATATTATTATAATTTACAGCATGGAAAACAAAGAAACATAATATTGTAGGTTTAAAACCAATAACCCGCGGTGTAATAGATGCAAACTATGTAATATACTTACATGTTTTTCTTGTGAAATCGACCGAAAAATAATAAAAATAAAAATAGTAAACTGAAAACCGATGGCAGCAATAAAATGTACGACGGTCGGCGACGTCTTGGCCAAGAATTCCTCGTGGGCGAGGTGTTTCCGCTCGTGCGTACAATGATGAAACCGAAGGAATGGCTCGGTAATGAGACGTTTATTATCCATTGGTTCGACTGGAATGACCGGGGAAGGGGAAGGGGACATCTGCATCACTGTCTTACAATAGAAGTTATAATAAAAATCGATATATATTATTATGTTTCTTTTACTAGTCCTCTGTACATATAATTCTAGTTTTATTTTTCTTTCTTTTTTTTTAACCATGATATTTTTAAAACAATATAATTTTTATTTGCTAATTGCTATTGAATTTGACTTGATTTGCTTTTAATTCACTTTATTGTAATCATTTAAATATATTAACACTCCTATAGGTATGTTCCGGTGGCCTACACCAAATTCAAAGAAGATTATAATATCTTTTCGTTGTTTAACATTTTGTTTTTTATTTCGTGATAAAGGTACTATTTTTACCTTTAGTCTGCAAATAATTGCATTGCTCTACGGTTTTTATATTTTATTTTTAGTTTATGATTTTATATTTTTATAAGTACCTGTTTGAACATCAACATTCAACAATTAACGTTGGCAACGTAACAATAATAAGAATGTACATCTAAATTATTGTATTGTTCAAACGATTTTGTGTTGTTTTTTTTTTTTGGTTTGTCATTTTATTCGAGCATTCCAACAAAATGATATTCAAAGCATAATTTTGTTCTTTTAACGTGCAGTGTTTTTTTTTTCATTTACTTAGTTGAAATGTTGAAGTAATACATTTTAACAAACATCAAATCGCGTGTGTCTGAAAAACAATTGAAATTTACAATTGTCTAAAAATGACACAGGTAGTATAAAAAATAATTACATATACAGCACCCACGTACACGCTATAGCGTTTTCATTTCATTTTGTTGACACGACCTTTTTAATTTTGTGAAAGTACGAAAAAAGTAGAGAAAAAAGTGTCTATTATCTTTAACGGTTTCTGTAAATACTTTTTTTCCACCATCCACTACGCGATTAAATTGTATTAAACTTCTTGATGTACCTACCTACTAAAATCGCAATGGAAACAAAGCCTACATTAATATCCGACTTAGCCGTATAAAAGTAATATTGTTACACAAATAACAGTAAAGCTGTTGTTTTAAAGAGGAGTTGACCTTGTCACTTGTCACTAATAGGTTTAAACAACTCATTTAAATCAATCGAATTTCCGCTACACACACATAATTTGTTTTATATACTTAAGGCTATACATATAATGTTGATTGTTGATTTATGCGTATATTTTATAGTGTATACCTATACTATAATATATATATATATAATATTATAATAGTTGGTTTTAAATACAAGGAATGCGTTCCAACGACATAAAAAAGAAATAAATAAAACTATTTTGCAATTTTATTTATTCGAAAATATGTTTGTATAGTTTTCATGGTTAGAGAAATAAAGTAATATACATATTTTCTGATTGTATTACTCAAAAAAAATGATTTAACTTTGAGATTCCATATTGGTAATTAACAAAATACCTATTTTAAAGACCATATTTTGAAATAAATTAACATTATAATAGAATATCATATAATATTTTGGAATTTTAAATACTATTACAATAATTTAACTCATTTATGAGTTTAACATATAGTGTTATAAATTTATATAGTAGTGCATTAATATACGCACAATAGTAACACAGAATAGTGAATACTGTTTTAGAATTTCAGTTTATTTTCCTATATAGCTCTTACACGCGAAAACCGACCGCAAAATATAATCATATTATTCGGAAACAAATGTGTTTTCACCTTGACACGCTATGTAATTTCTTAATCGATACGTTTGTATGTCATTCGATTTATACACAAACCTTAATAATAATTTTAATCAATTCGTGTAATAATTATTATGTTTGAAAGAAATCAAATTTGAATTACTCGACGGATAATTATAGTGCACACCACGGTCTTAAATTTTACTCGCAATAATTACTACAATTTACAAACATCTGTTTGTTGTATAATAATGCGCATACAACCGAACAGATTTGCACATTGCACGAAACTATTTTGAGTGGTAGGGCGGTGGACCCTTCTCGCGCCATTCTCGGTAGATGGCAATGCATTTTGTCATTTAATTATCGAACTGAATGCAGTTATATATGCATTTGATGTTCATCGAGTGCACAGAACGTGCATCAGACCGGCTAGACTGTTGGACATCTGCCCGTTATGCTCACACGATTATACAATATACTATAATACAAACAACACATAAAACTGATAATAATTAATTTTTATCGTCTAATCCAACCACGAAAATCGAATAATGCAAGTGGAATCGAATCAACGATAAATACGTTTGTAAATCGTTTAGCGTATTATATCATATTATTAAGAGTCTGTTGTTTTTGATTATTATATTGTTAAACCTTTTAAACATTAATATTTTATAATATTTTTGCGCCGAATCGACGGACCACGAGTATAGTACACCTATAGAATAATATTCTCAAGGACTCGTCACCGTGCGTCGTTTGAACGCGCACCGCGAATGTATACAAACAAAACGCATTTAACGGTGAAATCTCTCGCGTTCTTTAACCGCTGCAGCGTAGTATAGAATCCATTGTCTCGATCGGAGTTCATTACATCGCGTTACGTCGCATTAATGGGCACATGGTTGAGGTTGACCCATGACAAATAATTAAGTTTATCTGTACTATTCTATTACAGTATATATAGGTATCGTACGATTTAAATAATAATAATACACTTATCGGAAATCTTTCCGCGTCTGCGTCACAACATCATAAATTATTTATTATAATAATATAATATAATATGTATGTGTATTGACCGTATAATCGGAAATTTTAATTCCATCATTTCTGTTTACTCGGGTCGCGTCGTCTCCGCGTACAACGATAATATTTTGTACCGTAATTCCACACACTGTCGTGCAGCATGTCAGGTAGATGTATATTATTGTAATATGTTAAATTATCAGACTTAACGACACGTTATGATATTCCGTTGTGCGTGCGCGGGTATTGAATTTTAAATTTTTTCGCCGAGAGTCTAACTCAATTAACGAAAGTGTGTGCAACACCGCACACCACATAATAATATTATAACGACGCGCGCGGGTCCGTAAATCAATTTCGTTCGTCGAATGTAAAAATATTTCCCAGTCCCGTACGGTCCGTATACTGTATACGTAAACACCGAGTGATTTTTTTTTTTTTTATGGCATTCTGTGCGCTTGTGCGAGCGTTTTACGACGTGTAGAGTATGCTAATAATTCGTGTACGCTCAATAGTTTATATACATAATAATTAATATAAATATATGATACTATAAACGCGTACTGATATATATATATATAGCACGCGAGAAAAACCACATCATATTATGATCATACTCACTACTTAGTAACGGATTATAATATTATGTGAGGACACTACGGGCACATTATTATACGGACACTAATGGTAGAACAATTGCATCGGTTCGATCCGATTGTCTATGTCGTGCGCACATTATATAATGATTATTATTATTATAATAATCATAACAACGACTGATGGTTTTTATATTATTGTATTATTCGGGGGTCATCGCAGTGTTATATTGACTATTATTATTATGTATAGGTAAACGATTACGGGTAAGCCGCTGCAGTGTTGTCAGTCTTATATCGTATATTATTATCATGTATTATATGAATACATATTATATTATTATTATTATTATTATATCGCTAAGGACCGCTAGTTTTGTCGAGTCTTCCGCCATGCGGCACACATCGATAATATAATTTCATACTACCAGCACCGGCGACCATTTTTTTTCCTCTCGCTTTTATGACGAAGGCTGCAGGAGACCCTTCTCGTTTTACTCGTCTGCTGACGATGGTGGGGTTGGCGTGCGTGTGTGGCCACAATACAATGCACATGGTTTCGTTTTCGTTCTTGGCTTTATTTATTTTTATTTTTTTTTTTTTACTATTATAGTACAGACAGAAACCATGTATTAGGTTTTTTCCCGATCCAAATATTACGGGTAACGCATAATAAATAATAAGCCATACGATACACATATAATATGAACCTATTTACGTTTAACTACATGTTTTCATTTTATACGTCGTATTATGTTTATTGTTTTTTTCTAAACGCTGCAGGGTGGGACATGCTGTTTAATAATAATAATAATAATAATATTCCGTAAACAGCGAAACATTGCACGCCGGGTTCATATATAAGATTATTTTTTAAACACAAGATATTCAATATTTTGAAAACTACACCTATTATTATTAATACGTTTTAGAAAATTATTTCTTACATTATTCGATATGTCACTAAGTAAAGTAAAAAATATATTTCTGCGAAAATGTGAAATTAAAAATGTAGTCTGTTGCTCTAAAAAGTAAAAACTTAAAACATTGTATTGACAAAAAAAAATTTAACGACCAATTTAAATCAAAAAAATATTTTCAAAAATGTTAAACTTTTTGAAGTGTGTATTGGCATTAAAAAAAATCACCCTATATATTATACGAGGTGATGGTTTTTCCGTCTTATTTGGCACATTATTATATAAATATATAGTTGGAATTTTCAAAATTTTATATATATATATATATATTATTATTATTTTTTTATAATGAGTATAATACGGAAAATCCATACTATACACATTATAATATGTGTATGTGTGTGTGTGTATAAATATATGGCGCATTATAGTCGCTGTCATGCTGACCTCCTTAAAGAATACATGTGTGGGTTTTTAACTTATATAACTATATAAGTGTAAAACAATATCAACCGGCAAGGTCGAAAGTAGGACACACTTCCGACTTCCGAGTGAATTTAATTTCATTCGATCAATATATAATAAAATATAAAGCACATCGTTCGGTCGTGTACCGCCGTTGTACATCTTCGCATACACACAGTTTGCCTACTATAGGTGTACGCTGCTGCAACACACTTCATGATATTAAATAATAATATATAGTGGTCTCGTAACTCTATCATCCGTGGCGGGTGACGCGGTTATTTTTTATTACCGAGTTAAACGTCAATTATTTTCTTCCCGTATACCTACGAAGTTCTAATAACAGGTACTTAATATTATTATAATCACGATAATAATATTATATGTTTATAATTAATGGACCGATTTTCGCGGCGATCGAAATCGGGTCGCGTGGTCGCGGTCATATACGCAATACCCCGTGCCCGCAGTTGGTCGACCAAGGTACATAATATATAATATATATATATATATTATTCCCGCAGTGTCACTCTGCAGTCAGTATGTTATACACTACGCACATATTATATATGACTGCGATGACAGTGCACCGGATAGTGTACATAACATATTATAATAATGTGTAACTGCGGAGTTAAAATAAATACGAACGATTTGATAACGTCCGTTTCGGTTCTGCAAGACTGCAGCAGACCGTCGATAAAATCGATTGTTCTGCGGACATAAAACTCAACATAATAATTATTACAGGCTATATTATTATTATTATTATTGTGGTTAGTTTAAAGGCGAGTATAGTATAATCCGGACAGGTTTATCTCGGAAACTCATCACCGGCGATAATATTTTAAGTAGGCCATAGAACCCAGACATAAAACTTCTCGCGTTTACGTTAACTTTGCGCCGACGGTTTTTCGCTGCGATACATATTATTATTGTTATTATATTATAATAATGTATAAAACGACAAACGCTGCGCTCTCAAAATCGTAGTACGCCACGCGGACCTCGTCGTACACGAAAATATAAACACCTATAGCCTCATAAAAACGCACTCGATTATATATGTATGTAGCAAACATAAATGTTGCGATTGTTTTTTTACAGTCAATGTGGGTTATCGCACGCAGGTCATACGACTCGACGAACGATTTTTACAGAATTAATATAATAAATCGTGTGTACATATTGTCATATAGGTATATTATATAGCAATGACTAACAGTCATGACCGCCAGTGCGTTTTAATGAAAAATGTTAATGGATATGACAACGCCGTTTTTTTGTTTTTTGTTTTTTAGACGCTTTACATAATATTTAAAATTGAATAATAATAAAAATCGTCCACGTACGCCACAGTTTATCACGCGTATACAAATCGTGTACAACACGTGCTGCGCTGCAGAAGAGGACCGTTATTAATTGGATATAACATATTAATTCTCGCTGGCTGCCGCGCCGACACCGAACCAATATATATATGCTCGTACGTGCGATTGGGGGCGCGGGCAGCAGCATCAGCCGCCGCCGCCGCAGCAAACTGCAGTAATGACATTACAATGTGCAAGAGGCGGTAACCCGTCTTTCGTCCTCTACCCCTCTGCCCCCCCCACCAACCGGCACCGACCCCGCACTGTCCCGTTGTGTATTGCCGGCCAGATTTTTATTATTATTCCCTTTTTACAGGGTGGCAGAGGGGGATGAATGCGAGAGCGCGCGCGCGCTTATGGTTTATTGTACGGCAGATTACACTCTCACCCTATTGCGCTTCATTTGCTCCGATGACTCGCGACTCACGACGGCGGCGGCGGCGACGACGACAACGACAAGATGAAGTACCGTTTTGGGGTTTGAGCCCATGTTTTTATATTATGTTACTACACCGCTACTTTGGTAACCCTTTTTGGCTTTTTCCCTTTTCCTTTTTTTTTTTATCCCGCCAATACATTGCTCAGTAGAGGTTTTACATTATCGATAACTCTATATACTCTTACACGATTCGTTTACACGTTTATACTATACATACATATATATATATAATATATTATTATTGTACGACGTTTCTACCGCACCCTTTATTATCATATTATAATATATAATACTTATAAGTTGATGCGCAACAGTTAAAACAATTTCGTATACTGTTCGGTTTTTGCTTAATCGCATTTATATATTTTATTAAACATGACTGTTTTTCTCATATTGTTCACATCATCGTTTTCAGTCCGGTTTGACCGAGTCTATAATCACAATTTCTATACTTCAATAGGTTATAGATTATAAATCATGATATTAGATATGTAGACCAGATACTGCCGCATTGCGATATATTGTTGACGGACACTCTATATAGGTATATGTTTATTTAATATTTTTTTTCAAATAGTCCTAATAACTCAACTTTCACTTAATATAAAATGTTCAAGCTTTTTAACTAATCAACAATTTTTATTAAAAAAATAAAATATAAAACTAAAAAAAAAAAATAAAAATTTCTTATTTCTCTATAAATAGCTCAAATAGAGTCAAAATATTTTTAAAATGTTATCTTGTATATAACACATATACACAAACACACACAACATATATCATAGTAAAATAATATTATATTCATCGTTTCGTTCAAAATCTAAAAATCATTACCTGCATAATTAGTGCATTTGTGAATTAACAATTATAATTTTGATAAAAATCTCAAAGTAATAGTTGATATATTGGTGATACAAATGTTTACAAAAGTTCACACGAAGAAAACAAAGTTTGTGAGAACTACACTTTAAAGTTTTAACATAGGTTGGTAAGATTTATACTGCTACATATCAATCATCGACAATTAACATTTTAATATAAGTATATTTTATTACGCTTCATTCAACTCGATAAACTCTTTGAAATAATCATTTTAATTAATTTGTTAGACGTTATATGCATACTGTTTTGCTGTATTTAACTACCTATGAAATTATAAGTAGACTTTTAAATTAAATTATGACTTACAACTTTGTACTGCATTTATTACCTTCTTGATTATACAAAGCCCAATGTGCAATAGAATAATTGTTGCCTGTTGGTATATAAGCCCCAAAGAACATTTTTTAAACTAAAAAAAAGTTATTGTATTACGCTTTGATTTATATTTCCTGTGCCTGTAATATTTTACCAATCCATCCACAGGAGTGGATATACTTTAATACAAATTTTGAGACAGAGTATTCACACATTGACGCTGTACACAAATCAAGTGTATTATTATTACTTTTTTTTTATAATTTATTGTTAAATTAACAAATTCTATTATTATATGGATATACAATAATTATTAATTCATAACAAAACTAAGCTAACGATTAACACAATGAGTTTCGGGGGGAGCGACTATTACCCATTTTAAATAGGCCAACACCAATTGAGTTTGATAAGGTTACTGTGAAAATATGTGGCAGTTCGTATTATACTTATGTGATGTTTTCTGTTCGTTATTACGGGTGTCACACTTTCATTGTTTTTATACAGAGTGATTCATCGGGTATGCTCACTTCCATTATTTCTTTTGATAACAAGCTTATGCAAATTCTAATAAAGACTACATTTTCAGATACTCTCACTTTTTTATGTCATCTAATGGTGATATAAATTTAATATCTTTTTTTTTTTAAATATGAACCACTATTTTTTTTTACAACTTGATAAGTAAGTGATTCTTTTATGTGTATAAATTAAAATTCGAAGAAGTATATAGTTTTTAAATTATTAAGTTTTATGCATAAGTGTATATAAATATTAATGTGATAATGATGAAAGTCTAATATGATATGGGAGCTATAATAATTTGAAATTTATTATAATTTATATCAGTATATAGTATATTAGCAATTTTGTAATTTGTAAAAATTATCCGTGTACAATAAATAGGGATTATATATACCTATAATAAATAAATAAATAAATTATAGACTAAATATTACTTTTATTTTACATAATGTTAATCCATAATAATGAATGCGTTAAGTTTAATAATTTGGAAACTGTTGTGTACACATTTTGATTTACATGCAAGAACATTTTCGAAAAGAATACTGAAGAATTTACAATAAAAATGGGCTGATTTTTTTTGGAAAAAAATAGCGTATCGCTTTCACAATAAATTTCTTAAATAGTACAAAAACATAATATCTAAAAAATGTAATATTTAAAAATATTAAAAAATTCAAGGTATCAAAATTTGAACAAATGCGTTATTATAAAAATAAAATGTTGAGCGACATCATCACCTGTACGTATATTAATACAAGATATATGGGTATAATATTAAAATTTAGTTTGGTGCGTGTTTATTTTTTTCTTAGATCTGACCCGCAGCTGTGCGACCATTATGGTTATTACTTATTTTATTGAAAACTGCTGCCGTTTCCGTACAAAAGGTCGGCGGCGCGCACGCGCGCACATCGTGAATTATAGTAGACCCTCGATTTTCTTTATTTTTATTATGACCAGCGTTGCAGGAAAAAAATAAACGTGGGAACTGCGATTGAAGGCGTCTATAATATATGTTATGTGGTTTGTATAATATAATATGTGCGTGCGTGCGTATGTGTGCGTGTGTGTGTGTGTCTGTATAAATGGCGGTGGAATAGGTTTGATGATATCCCGTTAATGATCATCATAACGATTTCATGTCTGGAGAGCAATTTTCTGACGATAAAAAAAAAAAAAAGGTCGGACATATAATAATGTGTAACATCGTTGTCGGCCGACGCGCGGCAATACGATAACAATTAACACTCCATAACGTAATAAGACCGATCGCTGCAGTTTTCTGCTTAGTGTTTAGTATCATATACATTCATACATATAATATAATATATTGTACGTACAATTTATGATGTAGACAACTGTGAGTACGCACACATGTTTATCAACATTGTTGACACTTGTTCGACAACAAACAGCCGTGGGTCAATGGTTTGCCGACACGTATACTAAGTGTAAAAACATTGCGTAATGCCCGTAAACACAATCCACATGATATGATAGTATCACTCCAATGCGACGGCGGGAACAGTAAAAATATACATTCATTTTTTTTTTCATAACTATTTTATAAGTTATTATAAAAGTGAAATAATTAGTTAATCCGGTTAATCGACTTGATCACTATAATATAATTAAAAAAAAACCCTGTTCTAACAACTTTTTCAGCTAATTTGAAAAATATTACGTTAAATTATAAATCCTCTTAAAACATATTCTTTATAACTTACTAGTTTACGTAGTTAAAACTATTAACAATTTAGGATCATTTTGTTAATAAAATTCAAATTAGCAAATAAATATTTCTTTGTTTAATAATTCAGATGTTATAAACGTGAAATTTCATAAACCACTATAAATAATACAGTCATAGATGTGTATTTAATAATAATTGTACAAGATGAATTTTTTTTAACAAAATATAAAAATTAACTAATTTTTTAATATTGTTTGCCAAATTAGTTCTAAATCTTATATTTTATAATATAAAACATTGATTTAATTTAACAAGCATGTTTTTTTTTTATTAACTCACCCATCTTTTCTGATTACTATTATATACAGTTGTGTAATCGAATTCGGACTCCATGAATTTAGTGTTATATACTATGCATAGAATTGTATTTCATATTATTAAGAAACCGTCAAGTCTTGAAAATGTCACGCACACCGTATTTTTTACGATAAACTGTTGTAGCAAAAGCCGTTCATAAAAACACTTTTTATGACTTCGGGCGCATGTATATAATATGTATATTGCTTATGTATATAGTCAGCGTGGAAATTATTTTGCGCCCAAAGATGTAATATGCATTTTACATTTTTTTCGAGACACAGACACGAGAACAATCAACAAATGGGTTGTCTCGGCGGGGAAACGTCTATTGAGAATCATATTATATGAATACGTTTAATATAAAGTGCGTACATAATTTAATATAAAATTATTGTGTAGGTATATAGTTGTGCCAACACGTATGCGTATAACGCTCGCATAAACAACGACAAAAGAATTGATAAATCGTCGCTTTTTTGACGCCTACGCGGTTATTATTATGGCGTGTGCTTACCACAATCTCTGTGGTTATCACACATCATAATTCGCGAAGTGGATGACTGACAAGTAAGACTTAAATCGCAAAACGAGATGTGTCGCGTGCGTGGGCCGATTTCCGCAATGAACTCGGTGGCAGTTAAAAAAAAAAGAAGTGCGCGTCTCGTCGCCGCCGTGGCTGCCGCTGACTGAGAGAAGATCGATAATTCCAAACAAGACTCTACGCCGTCTGCATGATAAATCGTTCGACAAACCGTGTATAATGGTAGTAGTAGGTACCTACTGCAGACGAGTCTGACGAGCTGATTTTTACATTTTATACTCGAAAAGCGTTTCGAGAACATCTACCGCTTCCCGCGTCCGTGCAGCGCTGCTGCAGTGCATCAACAGATATATCAAATCCGATCGATTATCGTCATCTACGCGTTTACGAATGTTTCGTACATTATACAATTGAACAGTGCATAATAATGTATAGATTTATAGTTCCTATATAGGTAAGGGGAAAAAAATGTCCAAGTATAACGTTAGGTTATTTAATTATACATGATATTATCATTTATCGCTGGCGTGCGATAAAATAAGAGAACGGGCGTTCGATAGAAGGCAATTTCGAATAATAAATACTCGAATCGTTAATAACTGTTTTTTTTTTTATTATTTCATTGACAAAAAATTTATATTATAACCGACATATTATATTACATTAGCCGACAATCAGTCATATTGCGATGATTGTAATATAATTTAGTTTATTTTAACGAAATATTAACAACAATTATTACATTTCAACCGTTATAATATGATTGTGATTGAACATAATGTATCATAAAATATGACAGACATATGATAATAATACATTATGCCAGTGCAGTGATTGCGCATAAATCCATTGTTATTATAAGAACATTCTGGATGAGAATAACGTTTAGAAACGGATTGATTTAGGACGACATACGACGACGTTATTATTAGAGGTTATTATAATATCATCGATACAGGAAAAATCGGCGTAAAAAAAAGATAAAGATTTTTAATTCGGTTTGAGTCTGTTCCGCAATGCGAGTAAATATAGCTCTATATTATTATAAGGTATTTAAATAACAAGCGAAGGAAGTCGTGCAGAATATACGTTAACGTTATATATAGACATACAGTAGTGGAAAAAAACGAATCCATTCAAAAAATGATCACACCTCGACCTCTCGTACCTTGTACGATATCAATGCCAAAAACAGACTATATTATCTTCTTACCAATTGTACGCATACAAACTACGTGTAATAATAATATGCTTAAGGGGGTCTTGCAGGCCTTCACTGTATACCTGCATATATACATATATACGTATATATATTATATTGTACAGCATTATACAACCGTCCGTTTTACGAGTTCGGACTGCTCTGCCGTACGCCCAAGTATGCGTGGACCGCCCGAGTCGATTTATTCCCGTGCGTCGGCCCTATACCTATACGCGTGTATTACGATGTACGAAGTGAAAAAATACCAAAGAACCTATATACTACTAACAAATCGTTTTCACAACCGAATTAATTTTATTCGTCCGTCGTTTCTTGTCTGCCGCGGACGTTAGATTTATTTACTTATATTATGCTCTTTAGCGTACAGTATAGGTATACATAATACACGCGACCAACGAATATAAATAACTAACCGAATCTCAAAACACAATAGGTAACGGTTTGAAATCGGAATAATACGATCGATTCCTCCCCACAGTATGTGCAATATATGTAAATCGTATTATATTGTAATATATTGTTTTTCAATATCGAATCGTTTTACATAATATATATATAGAGGTATAACGCGCGGCGCACGCACAATCGCGTCGTATAAAACTGTGCAAGTATAACCATAACGAATCATCGTCGGTCCATATCGTAACACACAATATTATAATGGAATTAATGCAAACAATAAAATCACCATTAATTATTGTCGTGACGATCGTAGTCTCACCACCGTGAGAGAACAACGCGTGTGCTTATAATATTATTTGAACGTCACTCGCCTGATGTCACACCGCTTCTCCGGTAATTTTTCGTTTCTACTCATCGCACAGTATATTTTACACGTTATACATATCGAACGTTATGTAATATAACCATTTTTATTATTATTATTTTTTTTTCACGCCACCCTTATGACGTTTAGTGTGGTGGTTCGCTGAGTCCGTCATCGAACAGCAGCTGTTTAATCAGTTTACAAATTGTGACTTTTGTTGTCAACGGACTGCGTCGCTGTATTAAACTGCTGTAAAAGGTACGGCTGATGTATCATCTTTAATATTTTTAGGCTTCTCCAATTCATCAATTCAGATCTCAGTTATTGCTCGCACGACCAATGGAAATAACTCACTGGAAACACAATTATGCAGTATACCTATATCTACTGTACACAATTAGTGTGTATATACTGGTCTACTAGAATAGGACATAAATCACCATCTCGTTCTAACCTCAAACTCATTTATTTGTGTAGTTATATAATATATTCCCCGTAATCCGTATAGCATTTCGTTGTTTCGGGTGGTAATTTTAGAACTCATTCAAGTATTCAACGCGCATACACATTTACAACCCGAATAAATTGTAACATTTCAGATTCGATTGAAAACAAAAAAATAGGTACCTAGTTTAAATTATTAATTTTATGGTTTTCGATAAACTCATTTTGTTATTGTACAAATATTTATATTGAAAGAGTATAAAAACTGTGTTAATGGTTGAATGAAGACAATTTAATTTATTCCAAAACCTGAAAAAGTTTGTATACAAGACTTTATTATAATAACGTTTTTCAAACTAAATTGTTTCTCATATTTGGTAATCGATTTTGAATCGTGATTATTATTAACAAAAGTCATATCAAAGTAAAATCTTAGATAAACAACCCCAAAAAGATACTGCATGTACATATTTATTAAATAGATCGGTTATAATAATTCGTAACTCGTGTATAACATTATACACTTCATTGGATAACTCAAAGCCAAATTATTATTGTCGGATGACGAAATAACAAACATTCATAATATGATATATATATATACTATAATATACGGTTTATGTGTTATTATATATTTATTCGATTAGTATTTATACTATTTACAATTAAAATTATTACAAAAACAATATTTATTACGACCATAATTAACTGAAAATATTTATACGTTGATGACGAAAATTTATTGTTATGAACGTCTTAAAAATGTTAAGAAACCCCCTCCCCCCCGTTCAACGTAAGTATAAAACCTTGAGCCACGCTGTATTCAATGGCGAGTCAACGATTCGCGTTGTGTTCATAGGTAGTCAATAAAAAATTAGTTCATAAGACAATGGTCAAAGCGGTTCTGTTGTGCTATAGAAAATCGTGTATATACATTATACACATACGCTATACTTACGTATCATATTGTATAAATATATAATATATAGTCGTGTGCCGGTCACGAGCCACTTGTGTCGTATGAACACTTCGGTACGGTAAACCCGACGCGGCGGCGCGGTAAACGACAAATCGCATTACAAATCAGCGGCAAAGACAAAAGCCGATTTAATCGGTCGATATAATTGGCTCCCCTTCTTTCGTTGTTTTGTAAATGTGTGCGTGCGTGTGCGTGTGCATCCGAATTGTTGTCATTCGCGTCGGTTGTGAAAATGTCGTCTCGTGTTCAATATAATAATAATAATAATAATAATAATGATAATGATAATGGTATAAAGCGTATTATATACTATCAAATACGGTGAAAGAGGCGGAAAAAGTTTGATGGCTGCAGTGAGTCGGCGGGAGAGAGATAGAAAGAGATATAGAAGGATTAGGAGGTGGGATAAACAATATAATATATATATGTGCGTGTGTGTGTGTACACGCGAAGAGGAGAAACTCGTTTTGACAAAAGATAAACAGAGTTCACTAGGTGGACGAGAAGAATAGAGGAAGAGACCGGAGTAAAAAAAAAGAATCTCGCACCCGGAAGTAGTTGGCGCGAAGGCGGTGGCGCGGGCGGCGGTATAGGGGAAGGATGTCACGTTTTTGCCGAAATCGGCGTTAAACAGTTCCGGCGCAACCCTACGTTTTGTTACGCACCGCCACAGTTATACTCCGAACGAACTCGGTGAGGGGGTGCGACAGCGGCGGTGATGGTAGTAGTGATGGTAGAGGTATAGTGGCGGCGTCGGAGGGGCGGTATTGATTCTCTTTCACGGTATACTCTCACCCCTCGCCTGCTGCCACCGCTGTCGCCTCGACTACTACTACAGTACTACTACTACCACTACTACTATTACTACAGTACTACTACTATACTACTACTACTACTACTACTACTACTACAACTACTACTACTACTACTACTACTAGCACTGCTATATACCCTTCGCAAGTCCCAACACTGCCTCTGTACGCGTGTATTATATATATATATGGTTTACCACTAAAAGACGGCGACGGCGAATAACGGGGAACGGTATATATAGTGGGAAAGGATAGCCGAGCTAGTGGTGGTGGCAAGAGAGGAGAAGGCTAAGAAGGTTCCCTTCCTATATGCTTTCTCTCTCTCTCTCTCTATCCTTCTCTTTCACACGCTACCCGTCTCTTCTACGTCATTCTCCATCCAAGTTTGACTTCGATAAATAAAATATTCATCTGTTCCTTTTTATTTATTTATTTCGTTATTTTTCACCCCTTATTCCATGTCATTATTTCGGTGACACTTTTTTTTGAAGATTTCGTACAAAAATATTGATTTAACATTACAAACATATATATATATAGATAAAATGTGTACATATATATTATATAGTTTCAAAATTATAAAACACGTGCACTTCACGTGATTAATCTTATAAGTATACCTATAATGTTACATGAGTGTTACGTAAGAGACAAATCGGCAACATTTAATAATTGCATTTTTGCTCTTTTTTCGCTTAACAACAATATATGTAGTAAGCGAAATGGCCATCAGTGAAACCGAACCTAGTCGGCAAACCGACCGTAACATTTATGATGGGATCCCATACACATTTTATTCGAGTGCGTTTTCAATTTTACCTGTAATGGAAGTTTATACACGACCACATACACACGTGCACACACGCACACACACACGCACACACGCACACATATACACACGACACACACTACGGGGCACACAGAGTATAATATGCCGCGTACACAAGAGGGTCGAAAAATATCACGACTCGGTGATTCGTCGTCCCCTTTGCACAGACTTATATATGGGGGTATACATATATATATATATAACCTAACCCTCCGCACCCTATTGCAGCAAAGCCGTTTACGTCATCGGTATATATCCAAAAGTCGTACGATCACGCGAGGGCGATGAAAGTTTTCTCTATGCACAATGTGCCACGACGAATAATGGCGTTTTCCACATAAATTTTATATTTATATATATGTGATATAAAACTGTTTACGATACATTACAAAACACGTACTTTGTGCGTTGTGCGTATAAATAATATCCGCGGTGTGCTGCAGCCTACTACGCCGCAGTAGTGTGTAAAAACCGCAAAATATTAGTTTCACGCGCGACGTTCAACAGATAATAATATTCTAATGTATATAGCCCACACACTGCACTATACCTAATACACTCGTATAACGTGTAATATTGTGAAACGATTAATGTCCGTTGGCCTTTAAGCTCGCTCGCCTATGATATCGTTGCACAACTGTAACGCGTGTTTATAGCGCCAGCTTTTCGAAACCAGTATAGTGAGTACACGCATAAGTTTTTGTCTCCAAATCGCATCTTTTGCGCGCGCCATTTGACCGCGAGAGTTCTCCTTCGACACGTTTTTCACGCGACTTCTGTCAATTTGTTCGCGGAGTTGCCGTGTTCGCGTTACAAACTTACAAAAAACAATGATTAGATCGGGTCCGCGGCTATTTTCAATACAATACTATTTGTCATAAACCGTATAATATCGTAATGAATATTTCATGTTTAATATAATTGCTTGTATGTGCGGTTTGGATCCGACGACACGCCGGGAACGGCCTATAATACAACATAAATTATACGTATATAATACCTATATAAAAGTGGGAAGTGTATTCTCGAGGGGACACCTCTCTTCCCCGGCACGACTTCACACACACACACACACACAAAGTCTCGTGTTGCATCCAGAATCCGTTCAACGGTACCGCCGCCGCCACCGAGATCGTATTTTATTTTATTACACTGGGGAATTGATGCCGAGGAGTTATTATACTTACATATATATGTATATAATACACGTTTTATATATATATCTATAGCAACAGCGTACGACCTGTCGGTTATTTATTTCGGGTCGCGAATAATAGATATGAGTTAAAAAAAAAAATAATGTATTTTACATAGTATAACAGCGTTTAATCTATATATGCGTTTTATTATTATTATTATTCACAGACGGCTCGCGTAATTGATGGTACCTAATAAAATATGGTACATACTGCAAGGTGATTACAGATTTGTTTAACTATAAAAGTATAAACACTCATTATTTCAAAAAGTATGTATGATATTTAAAATATTATTTTTCAATACCTAACTTATAATCATTACCAAACAAAATTTTCGAAAAATACATATAATTTATCTTTCTGTCATAAGATCTTTTATCGTTATAATTTTTATTTTTTATTTTTGGTTTACAGCATACCATTTAATTTCTCTGAGAATTTTAATTAAAATATAATCTAGTAATTGGAAATTCGATTTTTTGCAATTCTTAATAAAATATTCTGCTTTGGAATATACAAATATACAAATATGTTAAAAAAGTATTTTGACATAAAAAAAGTGCTGTATCTTATCGACTTTTTAAATTATGTACAAAAAACATTCTCAAAATCATTAATACTTTTAGGGAAAATAAACGTTTATTTTTAAAAGAATCGCTTTATATTGTATAATATTATACGCGTGTACGAGTTATGGAATGGAATGGATTTCTAACTATTTACTATATATTGTTAATTTTCAAAATTCACATTCCGGTTAACTATGTACGTTATAATATATTATAAATAACTGTTAACCGTTCGTTACCACGTACCGCTTATACTGATTCGAAATCCTATAGGTATACATAATATATAATATTATAATATTATGTTATACTGCACACTAATCACCTCCGCCACGCGCGCCGCGACTATAAGAAGCATTGTAGTATAATACGCGTATATACTTTAAACCACCATCACACCGTGTCCAAAAGTTGGTACCCGAGTAACACACAATTAGATATTTTAGTGATATTTTATCGGTTCGCGTACCGGATTCTCACCTATACATAATATTATATATTTGAATCGTGTGATGCGCACTGTTGCGCGCTCACATCCGAAATGACGATCTCAATCGTCACTGCGGCTATTTCATCGTATGAGTATTATAGCAAACCATCACGATAACATCGTAATCCGTATTACGATCCTAATAATTATTATCATATCAGTTAAACGGGATGGCGATTTAGGACACGCGTCGAAAACGTAACGAAACGGTCGATATAACGCGTACAGACTATGGCTATCTCTCCGTCTGAACATACGTCATATCGATATCGTATTATATTTTGTATGTCGCATAATACATAACAATAATAATAATAATATGATGTATATTATTAAGTATACGCATTTACGTCGGTCGTCGTGATTTTACCCGCGGCGGCAATCGATTTCGGTCGAACGACTACGGCGACGATGTCTTCTGATCGCGGTCGCCGCGTTTTTACCCCAAACGTCACGCCGCTATGTACATAAATAGGTATATCGAGCGCGGTAGACACAGCACATGATATTCAACGACCGAGTATTACACTACAGCAGGTAATACGCGTGATGGCGAACCACTACATATTATACCCGCGTGGTTGTAATTTTTTTCTGTTCGTATATTCTTTGTTACAGGTATTATACTACCGAGTACCGACAGCGGCGGCGGAGGTCGGATGCGCGCGTATACACGTATATAATATATATTATAAAATATATACCATATATATATATATATATATATACACACCATGTGTATATACATTGTCGTCGAGACTTGTCCATATAAGTGCAACCATAAACGGGTTCTCGGGCGGCGGAGGTCCCCTGCTTGGCATATGCCACCTCCGGGTCACCTGGTCCAGGTGTCATAACAGACAGTGGCCGTAGAATCGTCATCGTTGCCTCCATCTCGGCCCGCCGCCACCGCCCTCGCCGCACAGGAACATAATAATATTATATATTATATATATGGTGCAAGCTATACTATAGCATGCGCGAGGTCGATAAACGTAACGCGCACGCACACGGATACGCGTACCCGTATATATTCACGTTTCGCACACGTTCACGTGCACGGGCACGATCGGCGGTGGTCTCGTCTGGTGTGTTGTGTTTAATGATCGCGCACTGCAGCCTGTACGGGGCGCGTCGCCGACCGGCGTGGATTTCCGATTTTGTCGGACCTTTGTTTCCGCGACCGGCGGTTTCGATCGGAGGGTGATGACCGCCGGCGGGTAGGGAAAATGTACAGGTAAATGGTGTGTAAATCATAAAAATTCTCCGATTGTAGTGCTAAATATATTATTTTAACGCATAATACGCGATGAAACTATGTATATGGTTTGGCGTTGTTTTCCCGATCCATCCGCTCGCGGTAAAAATGGTAAAATATGTTCTGTTATGTTATTATCGTAACTACTATCCCGAGTCCATTATATCACGCATCGGCGCGTTTTGTCGCATAGGCTTCGTGACAGGTAGTCGTAGAAAGAGACAGAAATAGCAGGCGTGCAATGACAGAGCGGAGTGTTGGCCTCTCTAAATTCTCGAAAACCCTTAAATTCAATATGACAAATACAAAATAGAAATAATTATTATTATATAATACATATTATATAGACATACGTATAGTACAGTATTAAAATACTGTATAGTACAATATCCTTAAACAATTAATTATTTGAAATTGAAACATTTAATTGCTTCAGCAAGACTGTTTTGTCTTTGTATAATAATTTTTGACTATCATTCGGTGATATATATATTCGGTGAATATGATGATAACAATACAACTATAATATTTAACTTTTAAAATACACGCTTTATTTGAATTACATACGACTTACGTTTAGCCGTAGTTTTAAAAATTTCAATGAGTAATGACTGCATTATTATAATATTAAAGTTAATATTATTGGTTTTTTATTGTTATATATTATTAAAACATGGTTAAGTGCAAATTTATTTAACCTATACGATGTAGTATATTATGCATTTAGAATTGCAGGTTTCGTAAGGTTTCTTTGCCAGAAACAATACTAGTTTTCTGTATTGTGATACTAAGACTTTAATGCTATTAAAACATTAGAAATTATAGATTGTCTATCAAAACATTAAAAATATTCAAAAGTCATCGTAGATTTACAAAAAAAAAAATTATGTTAAAAATTAAATACGGTAAAAGTATACAGTAGCACACATTTTGCAGCAGAGGTCAGCTGTGTACTGCGGCGCAGTTTGTCTTTCCATGCGCACGCTTATTATATTAAACAACAAGAGTGGTTGCGGCTACGAATGAGGAAGAGAGAACGTCCAATTTTACTGTATTGTTCTCATTCTAGTAAGTAGTTTTTTTGAGGTTATTTAATTATTATTTTAACTGTCGACTACCGGGTAAAATGTAATTCATACTTTGTTATGAGAAAATAAAATATTATTAGTATTTTCCATATAATATATTATACCTATATACTTGTGTTTTATTACCCTCTATAACCTTAAAATTCTACCTTCTTTCTTGTGTTCTTTCTGATATGATAAGTTTTTATTCTTAACTCCCATCTATTTTTAATTATCTATAGATTGCTGCAGTATATTTCGTATACATATTATGCAATTATATTATAATACACGTATGTATATATTATATGATACTAATTAACAGTTTAATTTTTCTTCGAATGCAATTTTCTCAATGCATCAAAGAATCTTTTTGACCAGTTTTTTGAAGACATGAAAAAGAGTTCTTTAATGTAATTACTAATTAATGTCTAGATGCACAGACGACACCAACAATCTACAAATTGCGGGGTGGAAAATTGTAGATAACATACAACGCCAACACACAATTTTGGTAGATACATTTTTCATGTAGATAGCATACGACGCGAGTTCCAAATATTTTTTAACTATAACATTTTAATCGTTATTTATTAATTTGTAAAAAAAACCAGCCTGTAGAGGTGTAGACACGGATAATATCATTAAGTTTTAAAATAGGTCAATTTACTCTATAATATTAAATACAACAATCAACAACACAAGGTTGGTTCTATTGAACGCGAATTTCTTATGTTGCGCGTGGGTTAGACAGAGAAAATAAATAGTGCAAAAGACATCCTCTTAAGACATATTATAATTTCTACCGTGTGTCATATGTGTGTGAATATGATGAATGTTGTCGCAGAGGCGCCATTTGGGGTATCACTGCCTAAATTTAATGCTGGCTACAGAACATTCAAAATTAAAGTAATTCATATCTTATAGTAAAATAAATAGTTAATAATAATATTTCATTAAATATTAAATATTTTAGGTGATAAAAAATTATACATTTTTTTTGTGAACGCTCTATATATAAATACTAACAAGTAGCGCCCGAATTGCAACTGCGATGACTGAAAAGAGTAATCACATTGTATAGGGTCTTAATAATTATGATGGGCTTTAAATAAATGTATTTTGTATTCAATTTCCCATATGGAAATTGGAATGACACCCCTATATTTTGCTGTCACTTCTGTTACCCGGTGTTGGTGGCGCATTTTGGCCTGCCTGAAAATCCGGCAACCCTTTTTTTTAAACTGAAATGCCCCTCTCCTTTCGTATTGTTATTTTTTTTAATAATTATTTTATGTTCACAATAATATTATTTTTCCACACTGTAAAACTATTGTAGGAATCTACGGTGAATAAAAAATATAAAACATATATACCTCGTCCTAATAATTGCATTACCGTCAAGTGGCTAAATACGCATATGTGTAATAATATGAACTACAAGTCCACATAATAAAATGCAATAAAGATAACGGTTGAATTGGACGGCTTAAGTATAATATACTATGTTATCATCGCAAGCAGTTATTGGCTATTCGAAATAATAATGGTGCGATCGTCCACGATTGTAGTACATATAGTAGGTATATACACTATATACACATATACGATCGTATCTAAAACTCGACGTAAACTTGTTGAATGATTTTATACGATTCGCTGCAGTGATTAAAACTTTAACTGCAACTTAACGGGAATTTTCGACAATAGGGTTTTTTTTTCGTTTGCGATCAATCGTAATAATTAATAAGTGTTTCACTTTAAGAGGACGTCAGCGCACTATTGGTTTTCTTCTGGCCCACACATAACATAATATAAACTAACTCGCGTATACCAGAACCATTCGCGTGGTAATGTTAGCGTTTAAATAAATTGACATATCGTCAGACTTAATAAGTTAAGAACATTATCGCCTTGTTTGTATAATGTACATTGTTTATTTTTTACGATATTTTAATTTGTTTGCAAGTTATCTAATAGCATGTAAAGTATTACAATTTAAAAATTCTCCTATAAAGTAAAACAATCCAACGTACGTACCAACACAGCACCAGATGACGCTCTTTATATTTTAAGTTTAATTACAGGTCAATTCGTTCTAATATTAAAACTAACCACACGAGATTTATCGTGTTGAACGCCAATTTTCAGTGTGTCAGAAAGCGAAATCAAATACATTAGGTACACTGACACCATATCTCAGTTATCCGAGAACAAGTAAAGGCACAACACGAGTACCTTAATACTGTAATAATAATATATAAGTAGCCCGTCCGCGCGCGTGATGACGATGATGATAATAGTTTTACAAGACAAAAGTCGCGATTACGTCTACACGGTATTACACTTAAATATATATATATATGTTGTACGCAACACACGATAGTCTATGACGCGAGTATGTGTGTTATAATAATATTGTTCGACGGGGAAAAAACTACACGACGTATTACGATATGTATATGTAGTATGGACGGTGGAAATAAATACGTCCATGTCCAAATTCTTACGACGGAGACGGCTTGATCATAATCACTTGGCACGGGCACCAGAACATAATAATATATATATATCATCGTATAAACGCCACCTCCGATTTGTCTAATCTGTCCGAAACGCGTCGTGGCGGCGCCACCGAAAATGATCGGATTATTGCATTCCAAAATAATATTCCATTATTATATTTTCGGTAGGTACACCGAAGTCATAATAACGCCGTTCAGATTGTCGTCCCGACCGATAATACAGCTAATGATTCGAGAGTATTCGACTTTCCGGGAAATGTCTAATCGTCGCTCCGGTATGTAGGTGACGTTGAATCCGAGTTTCCGGAGAGTTTCGACAGAATTTTATCTGTTAAACGTTTTCACGAAAGCAGTCATAGTACGACAATATATACTATTGAAAGAAAACGGTGTACTCGAGTAATAGTGTTAAATGGCCTAGTTGTCGAAGCTAAAATTATTCAAGATCGATAAATGAAGAAATAAAAAATTATTGTCGCTCACTGATGCAATATAGTCGCGACACCTATACAATATGGTAAACATGCGTACGCATTGTATACGTGTAAGACGTAATATAGGTATAAAGTGCCATGCGAGTTACGTAAATTATTATTGCTATGATCGACGACCATATGACGTCAAGGCAATAAACTATAATAACAGACGTGTGTATGGTATAGTAGTCGCGATGCTAATTGTATATTTTATGCTCTTTAATTAATATTTACGAGGATTTCGTTAAAAATAAAAGATAAATGCGTAATTTCACTAAAATAAATACTAATTAATAATTATAGTGAATAATTATTAAAATATTATTTCGCATGCGCGTCAATTAAACTGCGCGTATTCCGTGGGTGGTATACGTAATACGTTCTTCGAGTGCATCTGACCTATTATAGTATAAGGAACGTGTATATACCGTCAAAGGAGAAATAATACGACTCACCACTTTTCAGCTGTAAATCCCTTTTTAATCAAACAACACTAAATAGACACTGCCGACGATGCTGACTTTGAGTAGACACGCTTCTCGTTTGTTTATTGTTTTTATACTGCCGGTAAAATTCTTAGAAAAAACATCTGCTGCTGCAGTGCATATATTATAATATAATAATTATACAGTCAAGTTTTTCGATTATATACTCGTTGTCGGATACCGAATATCGATATGATAATGCCTATTACTTTACAACGAGTTCGATATTCGAACACATTTTGCTATATTTCATCAAAAGGTACATTATAATTGTTAATTTCCCGTCCATAAACCTATATAATATGTATACAGTGTGACTCACCTAACATATAATTTTTTTCTTTTGAAAATGAATTTATTCAAAATGCGATTCTTGGAATTTTCTAGTATACTCGAGGACCTTATCTTCTGAACTTAGACTTTTGTTGTGTAGTTTAAGGAGTTTGGTATAATATAGTGATAAAAACTTTTTTTTCATATTCTACCTTTTATATTGTAATTTGAAGAGGAGTTAATTTTTGTGAAAGAACCTATTCGAAATAGGTTAAAAAAACAGAGCACCAATGATTTTGGAAGTATATAATAGACAATTAATATAATTTTAATTATATACATATTTAATTTTATAAAATACATAAAAATTGTACTATAATAATATGAACTAGAGCAAATTCCCATCTATTTTTTTTTTTTTGTAAGACTCGTTAAGAACTACGTATTGTATAGTCTTTTATCCTTAGTTGTTACGTAAATTGTTATATAAACTATTTGTTTGAATTTCGATTACCAATTTACTATCAAAAATGAGTAATTCTTATTTGAAAAAAAAAGAGTTTGTATCGCCACAATAATTACTCTTCAGAATCGCCCTGTATAACACACTATATACATATGGGTGATATGAAATGGTGGGTAGTAGGCTGTGTAGGCACGTCATGTTCCACTGCCACCGGAGCTGCTGTTGTATTGTAGTGGGGAGGTGGCTGGCCAACGTATTTAGTGATCAAATAAAAACACACACACACACACACACACACACGGTTCGACCGCCGTGTACGTACTATGATATTGTTTTATAATGTATAGTAGAATAACTTTACTATGGTTGTCGGTAAATCGGTTTGGTAAGTTTTTGGAGGGGGGGATCGCTTGGCTGGAAGGGTGTGAGGAGATGGCGGGGAAAAAACAGGGCGCCCATACAATGGCTCGGGGCGAGTGCGTGAGAGAGGTCTCCGGGGGCCACCTACGGAGCGAGCCGCTTCTATATAATATTGTGTGCATATACACCATAGTATACTGTACATATATATTATAATATACTTCCGCAAAACGATCCCGACGTTTGTGTATATTATGTGTGTGTGCGTGCGTGTGCGCGTACAACACTTAACCGCAACCTACCTATATGACGATGGTCACAGTTTTTTTCATTATTATTATTATTATTATTATTATTTTTTTTTTTTTTACAATCTTTTAAACGAAAACGGTTTAAATAAATTGTACAGACCACTTTGGTATTATGTATAGTTGTACGTATAGCTATATAACGATATTGTGTTACAGCCGTTGCACCGCCGCCGTTCGCTGTGCTTGTACAGTTGAGCGCAGCTGTGAGTACATATTAATAATATTAATATACTGTTCGAAGCACTTTTGAAAGATTTTTAATAAATATATTACACGTGCATGAAGTACAGAATGAATGCATTCACTGTGATTAAAGTGGAGAACAGAGTCCCACTATTTACCCAATTTAGTACAAGTGAAATTAAATGTTTTTTATTTTTAATCGATAATCGAAATATCAACGAAATCATTACAACGATCATATTATGTTCAAGTGTGAGAATGTTTCTACGGCGACTGTTTTAAAAGTCGTTTTCAAAGATCACTCGACTCGATTTTACAATTAGTTAACAATTACTGATTAGAGCTACTAATTGTTATTGTGAAATATCAAAGATAAAGTAAACCATAAGCTGTAATCGCTCAGAACACTATCCAAGACAATATAATAATAGTAACGTATTTAAGAGAAAGACAATTCTTTTTTAACAACCTATTATTATTTTCAATGAAGGTAACGGATTTAAAAAAAGAAAGAAAGAATATTGGTAAATGGAACGCTTCTCGCGCCTTTCAGTGGCACGGTCATACTCCCTAAACAGTTGTTTGCCACTCTAACCATCGAGTCTGCGTATAGACAAAATATATCGAACCATATGTATGTTCGTATTTTAACGAGAGAACGACAAAACTCGATAACTGCGCGGGTATCGGCATAAAGGTCCGTGTAAGCATATAATGATGTTATAAGTTATAACGTTTGGCTTTACATCTCTTTTTCGCATCCCATCGGCTTGGTCCGATCGCATGTCCCTATGAGCATTCCTATAGTGCATTAATATACATCACAATTACACGCACATAATATAATACGGGAAAACGTATCGGTTCGTGTATAATAGTATATAGTTGTATGTTATTATATGACAGCTGCCTCCCCTGGGAGACTATTGTTGATAAATGATAATGATACATTTTTTTTACCGTATTTGATTTAATTCTTTTTTTGCGTACAATAAATTACAAACACTTTCGAGGATTTTTCGGGATTTGATAGACAATTTATACTTTCTAATACGTTCTAATAGCATTACAGTTGTATTTTCAATACCGGTAACAAGTATTGATTTTTTGAAAGAAGCCTTATTTCGAAACTTGCAATCATAAAGACAGTCATTGGACTTACCATATGTTAACCATATGTTTATATAATTTATAAAAAACAGCACTATATAGGTAGTATTAACTACGAAGAAGTCGTCGACATTTTTAAAACAACCAAATGTCGATGTAGAATACAAAGAAAATATTTATTTTAAAAGTGTGCCCTAACAAACAAGTAGGTATGTATAAAATATTAATTTTTATAAACCTAGGTATTATTGTTTTACGCAAAGATTTATGTTTTTTTTTTAAATCGAAACTCATGGTTATTTTGGAGAATCAAGTCGTGGCCTGTTTTAGTAAAGTGATTAAATATTTAAACTCGTGACATCGATAAGTTTTTTGAAGAAATTTAATTTAGTATTAACGAGATATTGTAGTAAGGGTGCTTTCGGACATTTTTCAAGACTTATCCTTCGCCGAGATCTTTGTAATTTCGTCCAATGTCGACGCCTGCCTCGCAGCCACGAAGACCTACAGCGCACGGCTATTTTATTGACGTTGACGCGTCGTGATGCATTTTAACGAGGGTTTCTCACACGAAAACCGTGGGGGAAAATTCAGCAGCGAACACACAATATCTCCCCTGGAGTCGTCGTATAATAACGACATTATATCATATTGTTTCGCAAATGACGTACAGAACAACAGCCGTTTTTGAGTAACGCGCGGCCATAAACCATATAATAGTG
This sequence comes from Rhopalosiphum padi, assembly GCF_020882245.1. Classification (NCBI taxonomy): domain Eukaryota; kingdom Metazoa; phylum Arthropoda; class Insecta; order Hemiptera; family Aphididae; genus Rhopalosiphum; species Rhopalosiphum padi. The sequence goes on along the minus strand of NC_083598.1, from coordinate 17,438,002 downwards.
TATATACCTACCATACAATAGTAAAGAGTCGACTCGCGGCCGTAAATTCGATCGTAACGAAATATTTTACTTTCGCTCGATCGGTTTTCGTTTTGTGTTTTTTTTTTTTTCGGAAAAACACACAACCGACGACGATATAATAGTTGTCCCGTACCGCCACGCGTTTAAGTGTTCTTTACATTATCCATACCGTACATAATATTATATATCTATGAGTAGTGATTATTTTTAAATTTCACACTCCGGTGTACACTTGGCTGCTATTAACGAGTTTTTGTATACGATTGGGCGTGACCGAGTGACCTTATGACTAACCGCCTGTTATAATAATATCATATTATATCTAAGATATATATATATATACCGAATCGCGGTTTTCCAAAATCTTCTTAGTAAAATTTTACGATATACGCCTATACACGCGCGTATATATTATACTTACATTCACAATGCATTGATTTTTAACATAAGTACGTCGCAATTTATCGACCGAACAATAAATAATAATAATAATTTGCATCACCCCATGCGTATAATATTCGTTTTCACTTTTCGAAAAGTAAATACCTAACTGTATCATTATACATGGAATGCGAAACTATACGTATATTCTATAGTATAGGTACGCGGAAATTAACTGTACAGTATATATTAGATTCAGAGCGGAGTGACGTTAATTTTATGATTATGTATGTTTTCTTTATCATTATTAATTTCACTGAATACACTATTTCTAGACTTTTACTAAAAAATATGTTCTGATCTACGACTTTAATACATTTTTTTTTGTAGCAAATTAGTACTAGTTTTTACTTTAGAGCGGTGAAAATTGAAAATTCTCTTAACTTTTTTAAATAGTCGACGACAAAATACGAACATCTTAATAACCAAAAAGTTAACCCGTCTTCGTTCAAAATCGTTTTCCGTAAATATAATAATTTATCATTGAATTTAAATTTAACACACACGTTACAGTGACTAACTCAATGACGAGTTATACTGGAAACCTACAATACTATAAAAGCGGTTGTTTACTTTCCCTATTTTTTATATTTAATTTGTGAACCTATAGTGAATGGTGTTTTTACTTAGATAATTTCTTAATTATATTGTTACGTAATATCGTGTCTTAAAAAAAAATTATAATAATTGACGCTAATTTTTATAATTGAATAAATTACCTACGGGTTATAATTAATAAATATAAAAAAAATACAATGAATTAAAAATGTTCACTATTATTAACAATATAAAACTTATTTTTTTTAAATTAATTTTCTATTACTTTTTTAGCAGGAATAGAACAGTCGTCGTGTTGAACTAGACTAATTAATAAGTGATACCTAGTAGGATTGGCGATAACATCTATTATATATAAATATTATAGAGTAATAGCTGAGTACAGTAAATAATTTTTAATATATACAATTCATATGATATAGCTATTATATGCATTATAAATTATAATAAATAATAAAAACTAAAAACACTATTTTTTTTTATAAATAAATAAGAACGTTGAAAACTATACTTAATTTTTTAAGTGTTGTTCTGGACAAACAACGTTTCATACGATTTAAAAAAAAAACAAAACCGTTCGGGGAACAGATTCCCTTACATACTCCTCCCCCTTTATTTAATATGCTTTAAAATAATAATTCAATATTATAATGAATGTTGGGTGCAAAATGTTATTGTGTATAATATTTGAATACTGTTATAATATTGTAGACCCGCGATAAGTATTAAAGTGTCAAAATCGACAGATCTCCCATCCCTTTCCGTTGCCCCGCGCCGAAAGAGCTTTATTTTAAATCCGATGAAAATATGTACAGCCTAACGTTAACGCGTCTCACTGCTAACGGTTATATATAGGTAAAACCATTAAGGTACGCACGTGCATCCGAAAAGAGGCTCACTTTTGCTGCACACCCCACAGAAACCGTAATACCTATACACACTCAACCACTGCTGCTATGTCGCATTACGAACGGTGTATTTTACAAACGAAAGTCGTAAACATTTTCACGATTTTTTTTCCCGTAATTTTGTTTTTAGCCGTTCGTACAAGTGTGCGATTGATATCGGGATGGAAACGTCATGAAGACGGAGCGCTCATACATATTATACGCGAGATTGCGGTCCGTATAATAAATACAATTACAAATTATATCGATCAACCGTATAAAGGATATATACGAATTACATATTATTATTATTTACTGCTCTTGTTGCTGAATATTATATAATTTGCAATTTGCTTTGGTTGGGCGGCCTGTGGCCTATTTAGAGCACCAGGCTGAGCCTTTTCACTCTGTATGAGGTGTTTGATGATATTATTTGTCGGTTAGGCTAGGTATATATATACATGAATATTATATAGTAACGGACTCGCGTTTTTTCTCAACTCCCGTCCAATGTATAATACACACCATTAGTATATAACATTATATATTATATTAATCCCGTGTGGTAGTTAAAACTGGATTATATCGGTTATGCCGTTCCAACGTATCGACAAACGTATCGCGCGGCGAACACCGTCTGTGTATTCAATGTGATATGTTACCTATGCACGAGTACAGTTATAATGGCGCGCGCGTACGACATTATTACATGAACTCGAACATGGCGATGTTATATTTTAAATAGTAGTACCTTACACATGTGCACTATGCAGTTGATACCTAACCTAACCTAACCTAACCTAACTTAACCTGCTTACCTGCACCACGGTTAACCAAGTATATGCTCGCCCACATATTATTTTTCCTTTAAAAATAAATTTATTCGAATTATGATTTTTTTTTTAAATATGTAAATACACTCAAGGATCGTATTTTCAAAAACTTAGATTTTTATACATTCAAAAAGTGTCTTGTGATGATTCAAAATTATTTTTTTCTAACGATATACTTATTCTATTTTTCTAAATATTATAGGTAGGTATCTATTATAAATTTATACTTTTACAAATATTTACAACTTTTTCGTTGACTATTTCCCCGACGGTCCAACGCGTTTCTCCCCCCCCCCCTCCCAAACGATTTAAAACATATTTAAGCTCATTGCTCAATATTGACTGGGCTAATCCGTTTAGCTTCAATAAATATAAATAAAAAAAAGTCAATACAAAAAATTAAATTTGTTGGTGGTTTTATACACAAAAACAAGACACCAAGAAGATTGAAACTCAAAGATTGCGATCAAAATAATAATTTTAACTCGTATATTTTTAATGATATAAAATATTATCAGAATCATTTTGTTTAAAACAATTATTATTTTTTATACACACGCATTAGGCAAAAAAGTAACACACTGCACTAGCCGTATTATAGCCTATAATATAATATAATTTATAGGTACCTAACAATAACATAGTATAAATTATTGTAATAGTCATTGTTGTTTAGTCGCGATGTCTAATTGTATATACTGCGGATAATGTGTGGGTACTATTTTAGATAGTGTGTGAACCATCGCGCATCTACCGCCAGATAGTATTGCCATTTTTCCAATTCTAACCGAAAATATTTTTATAATATAATATACGCAAAACGTTCGCCGCCGAAATGCGCGTATATAATACATTAACCTACATTGTACATGCGTTTTCGCCCCGTCTTTAACGCAGGAAAACGGACGTTTTACTTTGACTTTACGACGTGTAAACTGTTTGTTTTATGTCGTGTGTACAACGCGCCGGTACCTCCCCAACGGGCTACCGAATGCACAACCGTGTTCGCTCGCAGTCAAATTAGAACCAAACCCCATAACAGTGTTGTACATCATAGACGTAAAATAATAATAAAAACACGACACGGCACAATCGTGGTCTATATATATTATAACCCGACACTATCCGCAGTGGAATTAAACGTAAGTATACGAATTTAATAAAAATATTCCCACATGAAGCGTTCCCCGCGACGACGGTTTGGTGTTATTATTTAATATTCGTACTGTGTCGTCGGAGTTTTTATTTTATTTTTTTTCCCGTTTCGCGCATATCATTATATACTATTATAATATAGAAATCGCATACTATACAAGTCGTGCGCCACGTCATCGTTCGTTTTTTTTTTTTTTTTTATAGGTGCGGCGGCGGCGTAAACGCTGCGAAAACCGTCGGGAACGACGACGAGGCATCACTTTACGCATTTGACTGTTTATGGATCGCACGCGCTCCGTGAAAATTATAGCTATACACAGGGTATAGGTACGCTGCAAAAGTTTCGAGGGTGAGGCGGCGGCGACCCGATTCGAGAAAGAGAGAGAGAGAGAGAGAGAAAAGGGAGAGAAAACTTTTTCAAACTCTGCGGAGAAACAGTTTATTTTTATTTTTGGAGGATTGGGTGTATACCAACGTAAAGATTTACAACTCGTGACGTTTTGATTTATGTGCCGGATGGTCAGAACACGAAAAAGCGCGCGCGCGTACCTGCTTCGCATATTATATATCATCATAAACTACAACCTATATGGGAAATGAAAAAATGAAATTTACGAATTTAGAAGGCATTGCGGCACTCCTTCCTCGCAATATTTGATCATTGTGCTCAGTGATAACCCATACAGTGATAGTTTCTGTCACGTATTGAGTGATTGAAGCCGACACGGTGTTTATAATATTATAGTAATCTGTAGTGTATCCCAAACTGGAGTCCTTTAATGTGGTATACGTCATAAGGTCTACAGATTCGCCTTAATAAGTATACATTAAAATATTAATTGTTTTAAAAAACTAATCAAAAAAATTCTCATTTACAAATTATAAATCGACGATAATAACAATAATATAGTGATGGGTTATGGAGTCGTGCCAAATCATCCCAGTTAAAAACAATACAGCTGGTTTTCCATAATTTCCAATCAATATCAATGCGCAAAATAACTTCTACCGTCGTTTCTTTCTTACCACACTCTGCGTAAAGATTTAAATATTGACACATAGCGACTATTTATAGCAAAAAACAACTTACAACAAATTCCATTTCAACTGATTATCCTACCACCGCAAATCCGTTAATCTCACATCAATACTCTTTTACAATTCCTGATAATCCCCCTCGCTTTATCAATATGAGGCATTTCAAATAATCGAAATTATTCACACAAAAGTTTTTTTTAATCTATTCAAATTTTAATAATCAATCAGTTAGGCTTATAGGTCAGTAAAACAACACTATAGTAGCATAGTTGGAATTATTACCACTATATTAATAAATATTTATTGTTATAGACATGTATTTCAGCCAATTTTTCTATTGTAGAACTAAAAGTACAGGTTTACATATTGTAAAAACTATAACTATTTGACATGGTATCTGAGTAATTTAGCAATTAAAATACAATACCAATGCAATGGGTAATAATTTTGTCACGCTATAAATATGTTTATAGTTGTAAGAAAATATAGTAATAAACTTATTATTTATTTCTGTTACAGACGTTTCAGTGTCCACAAGCATTTTTCCTATCTCTATATAAAGACTAAGGAATAGTCTGAGAGAGGCTAAATAATAATATATGTTACGTGGGATATTTCTGTTGGTATTAATATTGTTGTTAATATAACACGTAGGGAAAACTGAAATACACACATAACAATATTTATTATGATAATAAATAAATAATAATCATACGATATTTATTAATTATAATATTATAAAATATGTATAATATTACACCGTCGCCATTGTATAAATCGCAACACGGCGGGCGGATAATATTAATAAATTATGTTTACGTATAAATAATAGGATTGGACAGGATAGGTAACTTATAATAATATAGGTAATACCGTATTCTCGTCGCAGTCCGACCCAACAGATTACGAAACTCAGTCATGCCCTGTCAATAATATTGTCTTGGAACACACACTAATGGTGTGTACAAATCGGAATCTTTAATGTCTATACGGTGACGTGATGTCGGCCACGTTTGTCTGCACAACGCGTCGTATATGGAGAAGTTTTTATCGTTCTTTTTCCTCATAAACAAGAGGATTCTCCAGTTGACGCGGTTGTACCTACATAATATTGTCGCGTACTCGCATGCTGCTGCACTGCAAACCCGTTCGAACTTTACCATCTGTCGTTTTTATTCGGGACCGTTGATTTCCGTTTAAACCGATGCAGTATATTATACCTCGTCCACTCGAAGTAATGGATTATGAAAAAAATGTTTAAGACGTATAGTCTACGTCACGTAGTATATTATACAAACGTATAAATCATTCATCATTTTGCTGTAAACATATAAACTCATCGATCCAAGAGACCTCGATGACCTAACCGTATTACGATATTTTATTTATTCTTTTTTTGTTGTCACGAAATTATGGAAAATCGACATACGTTCAAAGGAAATTAGGAATCTATTCTATTGTTATTTAAAATAATCGTGGCGATACTTTTTTTTTCGTATTTATATTTATTTATTTATATATATACCTAAACTAACGATTCGGTTTTTTTTTTCTAACAGTATAATAGTAGTAGTATATTATGAAAAATATCACACAGTTAATTAATTATACAATATTGAATATACAAATCATTTACATAATGGAGTAGTGGAACCTTGGTACAAATCGTTATTAGTTGATATTGGCCTAGGACGTCATTCTTATTATGAAAATGAATTTGTTTGCGAAATTAGACCGTGACTAGCTAGTAAGTAAAATTGCTCATAATAAGTCACAACATCGCAGATGATTGGTAACATTTTAGCTGATAATCGTTCAAAAAAAAAATGTGCTATTATTATTTAGAATAAAAAGAGTCCAATACTTACCTCAAATAACAATTTTAATAAATTAATCATAATATAATATTGTAGTAGTGACTATAATAGTAAGTTGTAGTTATACAAAGAAGGTTATAGGTCAAACTTTTTATTTTTGTTTACCGTTTTCTAAGAAACCACTGAAGTAAACCTCTTATCGGTGGAATAGTTTATGAATACTAGTTTGTGATGTTGAAAGTTAAATGTTTAGCTATTTACAAAGAAATTAAAAGGAATAGTAGAGAAAAAATACAATTTGAATACAAAGTTATAAACAATAAAAGATTATTAGGTATACAGAGTGATTCACAAAGTATGCTAACTCCCACATTTTCTTTTAACAACGAACTTATTCAAATTCTGATTTTTGAAATTTTTAAATATAGCATATTATTTTTAAATTCTTTGATTTTTTATACTGTTCAATGATGTCTTGTACCCCTTTGGCGATATTTTATTCCTATAAAAACCTCTTTTTTCCTTTTAAACATTTTTAAGCAAATGATTTAGGTATCGTTGTACGATAATATTTATAGTGAATATATACTATATTCAGTCGGGGCGGTGTCCGTAACGACTAGTAATTAACGCGTTTGATCGTATTTGTGATGTCTTTCATTCTTTTATTATTATTTTTCAGTTCATTAACGAGTACCTATACACAGTACACAATGTATACTATATCGTATCGGTATATATAATATGTATTGCACACTCCGCGCGGTGAAAATATCATAATACTATGCGAGTGTGACGATATTACGATGTTTATAATATATCGACAGTATATCACTAGTATAATATAAGAACGTATATACATTACGCATGCAATATGCTATGTATATACGCAGTATACGTGCTGCACTAATGTGGTTTATTTGTTCAGGAGGCGCCGAGAGACCGGAGAGTACGAGGACTAAGCCGGTTGAACACCGAAAATAAATAAAACAACCGTTTCCAATCGAATGACTACGAAAAAATAATCATCGTGTACCCCATAACTGTAATGGCTATTGTATAGTAATTATTCTGAGACTGTACGATAATGTAATGAGGTACCGTCATATCGATAAATCAATTTGCAGACTGTGTACTGTGTATGGGCCTATGATGGGTATACACGTCAACACATGTCATTTCATTAAGTGTTTATAAATATAATTTTACACGATTGTTTTCGCTGCGTAGGTAAGTTTTTTACGCGCGATTTTCCTATAAATATGATTATGGTATTGTGATCGTTGCAGATTTGTTATGAGAACGAGAACAACGAGATAAAAAAAAACACGACTGTTTCAGCATGTACTTATTTTTGGCGATCTGGTTTGCTTTTTTACAACTGGATCTTGCAGTTGTTTTTTTTTTTTTACATTTAAAATTAAGCTTTATTACATCTTTAGAAGTGAGACTTAATTGTTCTCTCAATGTATTCTTATGAAATTCGTATTATGCATTCAGACTTTTCGATTCGGTTCATTAATTTTTTTTTTGTGTTTTGCCTTCGATCGTTGACCAACGCTGAAAAATAAAAAAACAAAAATTCGAAATATTATTTATTATTTATGTAATTAATAACAGTATCTTATATAATATTATGTCCATGGTAACAACGCCACGCCCCCCCCCCCACATAACAGCTAATTGTTTCGTATTCAAGGACACAATCACACGATTTATGCACAAAAATACATAGTCTCTTAGGCCTGATTATGGAGAACCTTGTATTGCATTTTCAAGCTTTTTGACCGAGTGAAAAACTGAAAAAAATAATCTCGATAATGGCTGAACTTTTTCGTAACCATAGATACCGAAAAAATTATTTTAACAGCAATATTAATATTTTAACTTCTGTTTATTTTAACAATTATTTTAAAAATTACTGAGAATTTTCAAAAGTACAAATCAGTTCCAATTCGTTACAAGAAATCTCCATCGAAATTGATGTGTGATGACCAGAGTATTTTTTCTATAGTACAAAATATCTTCAGACAAAATATAAAAAAATAAAAAAAAAACCACACACATATCGTTATGAAATCAATACATTTATCGCTCCGCTCACAAAATGTAAAATTGTGTACATACAATGAGGCGTTGTACCTATGTACGATGGAAATCCAGCAAACGATAACTGTATAACCTTCTCGAGTCTCGTCAAATCCACCATATTATTAAGATTATAAATATTATGTTCGTATATATAATAAGAATGACGACATCACGTTGACCTGATGTTTGTTTTTTTAGGAAAAACATGTTCAGATACGATTTATAGTATTAACTGTAAAACACATAATATATGTTCGAACACCGAACGACAGACCTCGTCGTTGACGTTTTCGTTTGCGTCGATAATAATATATATTGTACTCTTTTGCTGAAATTAATACTCTGATAGCGTCATATATTATATTATTATATTACACGACTCGTACGTCATTTTTTTCACGTTTGTCCGATCACGCGTTCCGTCGGTATATGAAATAACTGCGGTGTAGTGTTTCCAAACAATCATCATTATCTCATTAGTTAAAAATGTGACAATGTATAGACGAGCGCGGCGGAAAAATGAAAAAGAAAAATAGAAGCCGTTTAACCATTCGTTACGCACACAATAGTGTACATCGTTATAGTATTTATTATAATATTTAGTATACGCAGCATAAAAAACTTCCACCACGCTTTACTATTATTACCTCGATTCGTAAATTATTATGATTTGCTCTTCCAAACGTCCGATGGCGCAATACAATACAAATATTTTAATTTCCATTCTGTGTGTGTTTTCTGCGCGCATTTGTAGGTAGATACCTGTTATTATTGCCGACATGTGTAATTTTTCTTTTAAATAACAATGCATGCACTAATTTTTTCAAGATATTTTTTTTCGAAATCACTGACAAACTGTGCGTATAAAAACTAAAAACCTACGCTGAAAAAAAAATCAAAACGACGACTCGTCGCGGCGCCAAACGTAATCGCGTGCGTTATATACACTGCAATATACATACATACATACGAGTATACGACCAATATTATGTTGTGTACGTTTTGTCCAGTTACTTGCCGATTAGTCGATATCTATTTCGAAATAATGTATATTATATATTTATATGTAATAGAACGATAATAAACATACTCGTCAAAAAGATTGCGTTATATGGAATTACTGAAACATAATATATATACATTATAACGCTATACAGAGCGGTTATTTTGAGCATAAGCGCCATAAACACTCGAGAACAATATAATAATCATTTTAAATATAACTCTTTTGCAATAAAAATGTTTGAAAAAAATATTATTACAAATTTTACAAGGTTTACAATTTTTTATCGTAGCCATGAGATTCTTAAGTTTTGAAGATTCTGAAAATGTTGATAGATAAAACTCAAATTTTGAACGAATATAATTTGTTGAAATTAATTATACAACTATAATAAAATAGTAAATAGGTACATAGTATTGAAGATTCCGCTTATCTAAACTTTAAAATAGTTTAAATACACATAAGTTAGAATTTAACTCAGAAGTAGTTATAACTAATTAACTAGTCGTTCCATTTTTAATATTTATGCATAACATTTTTCAAAAAAAATTCAACTTCAGATTATGAAATTAAAACTGTATGTATTCATTTAAAAAATGTGAAAATTAAAAAAAAAAAAAAACGTTTTCAATAATGTTGTTTTTAATGATAATGAATGTTTACTATTAAAATACACTCAGTATTTACAGCGAAAAAATATGTACCTATAGTATATATACTTATACTACTATACAAACAAAACAAACATTACGGGGATGAGAAGGGAGCGTTGTTTCTATACGGCGCGTATTGCAATTAAATATTATTGTATGGCATACCTGAAGACCTGATACGCATATAAATAGATTGAAAACTGCAAATTTTTTATCAAGAAAAAGGCCAACAATTTAAATTTCCAATTGCGTTTTGGGAAGAGTGTAAAGGTAGGTCACAAGAATCGTATAGATCGCACAAGTTTAATAAAATCTTCTATTATCCTGTCCACAAGCTGAAATCTTACATATTATAATATTATACTTTTAATATCATTATAGACAATAACGATAAATGTTATCATCGCGCGCTTATCAAAAAATTATTCACATTTATTACATACGACCTATTCCTTCCGCATTCCATCAAATATTTTATTGTTTAAAACCGATACTCGTATCTCACTGCAGTAGGAATACATAATATAATATCTAAGCATAATAATATCTGCAGTACCTGTATAGATAGGTACATAATATTATTTCGATTGACAAAAAATTGATATTTCTAACGAGCCGGCGACACGTTTACGACAATTATTAATCACTATAGCTACGCGATTTTTCGATTTACCGAATCGTTTCAAATTTAAAACAGTGGTGATAAAAATTTAGCGGCCTTCTTCAACAAAACGCAGAAACCCGCAGAAAAAAATCGACGTTTTAAAACCAGCAGGCCAGCGTCCTAAGTGTGCGGCTCTGGTCTGACAATCACCGTCGTGCATCAACGCATTGTATATTGTGTGTATAAATTATGATAATAATAATAATAATATATTGCGTCGAAAGTATAGCCGTACGCCCATTTTCCGAGACCAAATAAACTACCGTAAGCGAATATAAAACTCATATTGTATTAGAAGCGACGTACATGATGGCGATAATATGCACGTGCACAATAATACGCGTAGTCGACCCGTGAAATAAAATACATAGATATTCAAAGTGTGATATTTTACAATATCAAAATTATATTATATAATACCCTTTAACCCGTCGTCACCGAGTTGTTAATAATAATGATAAGTAAAAGTAATAACGTTTTACGCTCTTGTAAAATTATATACAAGTCCATAGGGTTGATACACATATTATATATTGGGATGGAATTCGACCGAGTTCGGTAAGCACCGATAAGGATCAGGATCATAATATAATACCTTTTAAGGCGTATACGATTGAGCGCTAAACATTATTTTTTACATTCGTACAATATTGTCAAATTTGCATACACGATAAGCGTGCACCAATAGCTCCATAATATATACCTATTTAATAACTATATTTACTTCAACATTTATTCAGAATTGTCAACCGTTGTGTAATACCATATACACGATGTCAACGATTACTTTTATATGATTTCTATTATGTACCATCAATATGTGTTATTTTTTCCGTAATAAGATGTGTGATGAGGGAAATATATTTATGTTAAATGGTGTGTGAAAATAGAAGAGATGCCGCTACATTAGACAGTGGAACGATGGATAAATTCGATGGAGGTGTTCCAAAATAGTGTAATATACTAATATACATATTTAAAAGCACAAACGAACCCGAAAGTTTCCATCGTTAAATTTCACAGTGATCATTCATCATGAACTTTTGTTGCTATTATACAATACAATAGATATATTATGTCCTGCTAGCAGTATGAAAATTCGTGTAAAAATTGGTAACCAATTACAGTTCCAAATGAATGAAAAAATAATAAATCAATACCAATAAGGATGAAAAAACAATTTTTATTTATCTACTTTTCATCAATGTAAATATTTTATAAAAAAAAAACAACATCTTCGAAAACTTAGACAAAAGCTATTATTGAAAATATAGATATTATATGTATGTTCTTTATTCCAATATTCAAGTTTATAAATTAAAAAACCACTCTAATACATTTTTTTTTATATAATAGATATATTTTTTTTTATTTTCTAATAGCTTTTTACGGTTTCTCGTATTATTGAATTACAACCAATAAATAATATGATCTATAGCATAATATATTTGGCAACGTCGCCTCAATTTTCACGCTCAATCGCATGCTTTTTAAGGCTCAAAATCATTTGCTTTGTTGTGTATCGGAACCACGCTCAATCGTTTACCGAAAAAGGGTAACGCGTTCAATCGCACTCCACAGACGGTGGTACAATATAAATATTATATGTGCACAAGTATAATTACTCTCATCTCGATGATTTCCAATATTCGTTAATAGTACGGATATAGCTGAGAAGTGAAAAATGGTTTTTGTTTTATTTTATACGACGATATACTATATATATATATGTTATAAATTATAATATTATGTTTATGCGTATACGGCTACGAGTTACGTACGTACATATATACGATGCGGCGCACGACGAAGATGCAATATCGTCAACGGGGCCGAAAAAAACAACAATTATTTTTATTGTTATAACGTCGTAAGTATAATGTATATTATTATACTGCGGCTAGTGCATCGGCAACGTATATTAAACAAGGTACACGAAACGGCAGCGTACACATATACGCGATTGAATAACGCCCGCGCGCAGTCTTCTGCGACCTCTCCTACATAGCTACACGGTGCCACTCTCCGCCGCCCGCTCGTGGTCTCTCTCCGTCACACTCGTGTCTCCCTCGCCGTCCCCCTCGGCCGCCCCGCGGTTCTCGCCACTCTCTCGCTCGCACTCTTTCTCTCTCTCTCTCTCTCTCTCTCTCTCTCTCTCTTACGGCTAACCGAAGACTCGGTTTAAACATATATGTGTATGCGTGTATATACTATATATCTATATATATATAATATTGTTTAGAAGAGAAAAAAAAGTGAACGGGCGCCGGGCAGGTGGGAGTCACTGTTTAATAAACGGCGGCACGCATGATGTGTGCATTCATCTCCTTTTTCTCGTTTCTCGATTTTTTTTTTCTTCTTTTTATTCTTTTCCTACCCTCCCTACAAAGCATATCCGACATGTATTATGTTTATATTTATATACATATATACATATAATGTATTTTATATGCACACACACACACACACACACACACACACACACACACACCTATATTATGTAGGTTTAAGTGTGCGCGCGTGATATGTATACCGAGGAACGGCTGGAAATTACGATATTTCATTTTGTCGCGTCGATAACGGACTGACTTTTAGCGTACCTACCTAACTGCAGAATAATATATTATATCGGATACCCGCGATTATACTGCGACTTACTATATTCAGATTCCTCGAGAATATCGATCCGGTCATTATACAACCGTCGTTGGCACTTAAAAAAAAAATGTTATTATTATTATTATCTTAGGTAGTTATAAGTACATGTACCGTAGCAATACATATTATATCAAACACCTACAACACTATACAACATTTTGGAATTTCCAGTCGACATGCCTACACACATTGATTGACGATAAATGACGGCGGTGGTTAATGTATACTCATTCGTTTTTGATCTCCGCAAAACGATTTTCTTCAATTGTCACCGTTCATCGTTATCGCCTCTTGACGATATCATTATATAGATTGTGTACTCAAAACGATGTAAAAAATATGATATCGCCTTATAAAACTGTAGTATTTGAATTTGACAGATTTTAATTTATTAAAAATTGTACCATGATTTAAACAAAGCGATTTTTAATATTACAATAACTATTTACGTTAGGTATACGTTAAAGGATAAAAATGAAATTGTTTTATTCAATGACATTTCAATAAAATTGAAAAATAAATACTCAAAATCGCTTCGATGATTATAGTTAACTTACTAATGAATTTAAATCCGTTTTCAAAATAAAAATCCACTTTACCTCAAGTCCTACAATGTTCTAAGGCAATAAGGTCTAAATACTACTTACCTTTTTGAATAGTGACTAGTACTGAATACATTCCTCTTTATAACTATAACAAATAATAATATTGTTTGATGTTTCAGGATGTAATTATTCAAATCGACGATGACTTGGATTCAATGTTTAATAAAACGTTTATCGGTGTGGGCTGCAGGGTATAGTGCAAGTAAAATAATATATTTCTTTCTCATTGGGTAATTATCAATTATTATTTATTTATTTATTAGTAATATTATCCTTTGAAGGAAATAATTATTACTGCTGAAGCGTGTAGAAGGACACGTTACTTACAAAAAACGTTTCTGTTCACAATACACCCATAATACTTGTAAATAATACATATATTATATTAAATGTTTATATCTGAAACATGTCACTGAATGACTGTATATATAATGCGAGAAAAATTATATTCCATTCGTTTCAATGTTACGACATCTGAAAAACTTAATATTTTGTTCAAAGCCGAAAACTGTTTTGATTGCAAAAAAAAAACATCAAAGTTCCCGTCGCGGAACTGTGGGATTATATCATTTAAGATGTTATATCTTATGTACTTTGTTCACTCAAATTCTTTGGTTTCCGCGATTAAAAGACATGCTACGAAGTCGTATTATAATACTTGTAATTCTTATTTCAATAATCCAAATACGTCGATTATAGTGTGGCGTGTTATTACAGTAATTATAGTCGGTATCTATATTTTATACACTGATGAATAAACTCACGGCGAAATAAGATTATACAAAGTAAAAGTAACAACGTGAATAATATGGACAAGGACAAACGGGCAAGGATGCAATTCAATTGGATTTTTCTGTCTGATGTTTTTAACGAGTTTTTTCACTCAATTTTTTTTGTTCTATGAAAACCGTCGATTGACTATTTTTAAACGCGACCTAGTCTGAATTAAACCGCAATGCAACACTAATTTCTGTGTCGTCATCGCGTCGTACGAAAATCTCGTTATTATATTATTGATGAAAAAAACAAAGATGAACAGCGATGTAAAGTATATTCTAATTCACATAATATAAACTCTTATTAATTATGGGCAGAGACGGTTAAGTTTAATCGAATATTTCGGTAAGCTGAACAAGTTGGTCCATTCGGTTCTAATTAAAACTAAAATAACGTTGTAGGTATTATATTCGGTATGGATACAATTGCATATATAGTGTGTATAGATCTCGACATTATATAGATTGATCTACGACCATAATGCGAATCATAATTTATAATTTATATAGTACAAATATTATACGCACGTTTATACGGTTATGTCGTTCAAACATTAACGTCGTCCAAAATAATATATAACTGTCTTTGGTCTCGCTCTTGAAAACTAAAAGATTATGATGATGTCTCGAGCCTGACGTTTGTGTTTTATGGATTTGTTTTTTTCCATGTTACGCGGGCACGCGATCTTTCGAAAACGGCCCGCCTATATAATATACATTTACAAGCACTGTAGCGTATATACAGTATATAGTCTGTGTATCTATACCGTTTGCCGTATCGTCGTTTTTGTAAAAAAAAAAAAAAAAATAAACAGCCGAAAGCGTACGCATGTATTACTCGAATCGTTAAATGATAATAAAATCGAGACTTTTCCGAAAGTTCGACAGTGGATATTGCGTTTTAGAATGGAAACTCCCCGGCGCGTTTTTATATGATAATTTTTCAATTTCTTCAGACGAAATTTCCGATAAGATATTATTGTATTGAAAGAATAATAGAAGAAATAAAAACAGTAGGTACACATAAGTATATATATATATATATATATATACTCGTATAATAAATATATAAACGAGCGGAAAAAAGTCTGAAAAACGAAAAAAAGCTTTTAAAATCAAATAACAAAAACTCAATATTGCGCTCGAGTTGTGAAAGAGTCGTCCGTTCCCGAGGAAACAAAAACAAAATGGTTTCCTACGATTAAAATGTCCGCGCGCGATATTTCCATATTTTCGTAATCCGATATAGTGACATCATTATGTATGTCTGTGTAATATAATAGTGGTCGCAGGTGCGGCAAGTATACGCACAGAAGTTAGTAGAAAAGTATTATAGGTACCTATACACCTATAATAATATATACCTACCTATATGCGTATTGTGTATATGACATAATATAAATTCATATATTCTTGTCGCAATTCGTTTTTTTTATTTATCTTTGTCGGGAGGCGGGTGGTGTTGTATTTGATATTATAATACATTGTATTTAACCTACGTATGGATATCTCGACAAAAAATCGATTTATTATGATTTTGCGTTATTTGATCGGCAATTCATTATACAGGTACGATACCTATATAATATACACGTCATGCGATCAGCGTTATTGTTTAATACTATATATCATTGCTATGTATGTGCATATATTTTTATAATCAATCTGCCCACGATTTTTCAATATTATATCGGTCATATGTGTGACTGCAGACAAATAGTTATTGGGTTATAAGTCGGAGAGAAGAATCGTGTGCTTCACTATAACATCATAAAAGTATATCACGGACTATACGATAATATATACCTATATTATATACGTATAATAGACTATTGTACCACCGAGGTGATAATAAATAAAAGGGATACAAAGAATAGTTCGCAAATGTGTCTTTCTATGCCTGCAAATACGCTTTTCGTGTTCACCGTGTAATTGAAAATAATGAGGAATCAGATGCGCCCGCGGTGCTCTGGAGGTGATTTAAATGTTATGAATTAGGTATAATTCATATGCTATACGAACATTTTAAAATAGTTCTGTGAAATCGTGATAAGGCCTCGATCAAGAAATAAAACAAATTGTCGGTCATATATTATGACAGCCAATACCATTCGCAGATGGATTAAGACTGTGTTTCGAGCCAAAACTAATAAACTAATATCTAACGTTCGGTCGCATATGTGACTGATATGGCAAAGTGTGAAAGTGTAAAAACCTATCGGCGAGAAAGGAAAAACAATATTATGCAACGTTAAAAGCTTAAAATCTGTACTATGATGTGTATGCTGGTAAACACAAAAACAATAAAGCAAATAGTTAAATACACAAAATATACTATACCTATATGATCCAATTTAATGTATAGAAGTATATATATATATATGTATAATATATACGAGGAAACGGTAAATAAAAATAAAAATGGATAACATAATGTTTTATCTCCGGTTTTCTCTGGCCAGTTATCGTCGTAAAAAAAAATAAATACAAAACAAGACAAACAAAACAAAAAACCACGAGAATATAATACACAATGCATTGCGAACAAACAATTACTTCATTTCACCGCGATATTTATTAGTAGTCCTGTAATCTTCTGCCCTATCGCGCTTATAAACTTTCACTTAACGATTCACCCTTCTGGTCCCACCGCCGACGGCGAAGAATATTTATCATTGACTTTGTTCGCCTCCTCCTGTACCCAGTCTCACTCCAGTCCGCCCTTAACTGTCCCGCCACACCTATTTATGTTTTACCATATTTTAACCCTCACGACGTTATACGGCTCTTTATAATATTACACACACATATATATATATATATATATACTTATATATGATTACGTATATACGTACGTAAAAGTGAGCGGGCGCGTGCGTGCGCTCGATTGTGTGTGTCTGTATACCTACTTGTAATGTGTGTTTGACGATGCCGTCATCGGATTCGTAAAACGTTTTTTTTTTTCCATAATACAGAAATTCTGTTTTTTTCTTTTTATCATGACATCAAATCAACGTATTATAGTACGTAGGTACACACGTTCGACACCTGTACCTCCAAATGCATGATGTAATTATTATTGTTTCTCTTTTTTTTCTCGGGTTATTCTATTTAACCGAATATAATTATCGGTAACCGTGTACGATTAAAACATAATATTGTATCGTAAAAGAGAAAATGGTGACGTGACTAAAATCTATAATTTTTATGACAGACAAAATTTACCAAATCCCTAAGTAAAGTGTCATCATTGGGTGGTTACTTTTTCTCATCACGTGTTTTATGTTTTAAATAAATAGGTATATCCGCATACGAGCTTATTGCAAAATTTAAATTACAGAATGTTTATTTTGAAATAAAATTAAAAACAAAAATTTTGAAAAGACAAAATAAGTAAATAATAGGGGAAACCCCGTATTTTCGTGAATAAAACGTAACAGATAACGAGGGCAAGCTCTCGTTTGTTTTTGAAACCGAATAAAAACAAAAAAATTCGACCAATTAAATCGCTTCCATCATAATTCCATTGGGCGCCAGATCAAATCGTTCGATATTCATTCGGTATGTTGTATCATCACGAGACACATATTCAGCTGCACCGTTTTAAAACCTTCAGTATTCCAATGAACAAATTTGTGATCAGTGCATTTGTTTTAGTATAAACGTGCCATACATTTCACCGTAAGACATTATATTCTGAAGAATTGTATACTAACACACCACTGTGAGCTGTCCAGTTTAAGTCCTCTCATTGTACGAACTCTATATCAGTTTTTAAAATGTTTTCGTCTACAGAATAAGAGAACATCGTACAAAATTCCAAGAAATATCCCAAGAATTCGCAAGGTAACTTCGCCCGTCGTCCACCGGATGTGTCCTGATTAAAACGTCAACGCCCACGTGGTATATAGAACATAAGGTATAAGAACCTATAAAAGTATTATTATAATGGGAATACGTTATATTTTATACCTAACAATATTAAATATATACATTTTATACTTAACGATTAGGCGCCGATGTACTTATATATATTTTTCATCAATGTTTTGTCATAAATATAATTATATCAATAGTAGGTTTAGTAGATTAATATTTATATTGCCTTTTATATTTGCATCTAGCATGGTTAGCCTGGTTAGGTATGGGTAATTCATTAGAATTTCCGTCGGTCACCGTTTGACGATTGGGCTTAATTTAAAATCTAACCGTATAACTATCGACTTATACATAAATAATATATACAATATACATATAGGCTTAACCACTGTATTTGTATGTAACGGTTTTGTAGTGCTGTATGAATAATGAAATCTATACAAAATTAAAATAACAGTTATTTTCAAATATTATTTAATATTAAGATATTTGAAAGTATATCCATACGATTCGTTTAGATTTAATATAATATTTCTATTTTAATGCTATACGATATCAATATGTAGAAAACTAGAAAAAAACCGTTTTGAAGGTCAATTTTTTAACAAATTATTAAATATACATACACATTTTATACGATTAAATTTGTTTTAAATTTAAGTAAGAAAATTTAAAAACCAGGAACTTGATAATATTATTTACACGTTACACTGCACCTGATATTAAACGTTTTGCATGCCTACCTATTTATGTGTATCATTTACGGATTAAATTACAAGGTTTTTTTTTCGAATACAAACCGTATGGTTCAACTAATGGGTATATTTATATATAATGGTTATGTATTAATCAAATATGTCAAGTATTATATGTATGATTAGATGATTAGTCATCATTACGAATTATGTGGTTATTAAAAATAATAAGAATCTTTAGTCTTAACAAAATCATAATATACACGTTTCGATAAATTAAGTGCATTATTCGTCGCGTCGTATTATTGTTGATGAAAACAAATTTCTGAGATAAAAATAACGACATAACGAAACAATGCGGTCGTGTGTGCGTGTATATGTTTTCTGTTTTATGCGTGCTGTAGATACATAAATCGATGTGTATCGACCAAAGCGACCGTGATCCGTTCCTGGGTCCGAGCCAATTTCCCGACGACCACGACCACGACTGAATACGTTTCACCCCCCCATTTAATTGAGCGCGTTATTTTTGTACCTCTTTTACTCGGCGTTGGAAGTACGGTTTGCGATAAAACACTCAAGACTTATACGACATTTTCATTGTGGTTCAAAACACTCGTAGGTGCGAGTATATAAAAAAAACACTTATCATCGTGTATGACACCAATACAATTCATTTTCGAAATTATTTCATTTCACACAAACGCCTATAATAATAATAATAATACAATTATCACTATCTTTTACGATTCTATTCGTTTTTAAAAATTCCTAAACACGGGTTTATTGATACATTAATACTTACGTATAACAAATGGTATTTATAAAACTTAATGAAAAAACAACGTAAAACTCTAAATTGTTCTTTAAAAAATTATTATTTTAACGAATTTTATATAAGTGGTTATTCGAATGATTCACCGGTATATTATAACCGTGTTTCTCTGCTAAACGCAATATGTTTTCGAATTCTATTTATTTCTCTCTGTTATATTATTATGATGTACAAAATAATGGATGACAGGGATGTTTACCTGATAATATCTGGAATCGCAAATCTAATAAAACGCATTACATATACGTATATATAGCTGGTAATACACTGCACACAGAATTCGGTGTATATTGTACATTGTGGGTACATTTGGTGTGTTCAAAGAGATCGCGATCGACCTGCACGTATATATAGGGCAACAAATTATCTCGTACACGTTGTATATGACGTACACATCTACCCGGGACAATTTTCAAACTAGGGCAACGTTTCCGGGAAAATAATCTTATACCATCCACCGAAGTTTTTTTAATGTATCGCGTGATATGTATATATAGTGCAGCTGCAGTGTTCATCTAACTTTCTATGAGTAACAAGAATTTGGAGTTTGGGTTACACTATATTGTATTATTATATTGTTGTCACGGCGACGATAAGCAAATTCAATCAGACAGGCGATATTTGCTACATTCTCTGTAACACTGCAGCGCTGGTAATTTTTTCTCCTAACGGAATTAATTACATCTTTATTTTTATAAGTATTATGACAACCGCAGAGTATATATACTACATATACCGTGTATCCCGGCGTTTGTGTATATTAAATAGGTGCATAATATATGATTATATAATATTACGAGTTATAAATTATGATCAATAATATACGTTGCTAAATTTATCATAATTACAATAATATATATAAATATACGTTTATATAAACCATTTAACCATGTTGTCCTTAGTACTAAATCACTCGTCATTCACGTGGCCGATAGATCCATGGTGAACCAATACACATTTCGTCGTATATTATAAATTATAATATTATTATTACATGGAAAATTATTGAATATTATAAAACAGCAGATTATTATATAACACAAGGCGATTTTTTTTTTTTTGTAGAATTCCGGTTTTTGTCAATAGATAATTTTAGTTTTCTTTTTTTCTACGACTAGCAATAAGCCATACTAGATAGTCTTTATAGTTAGCCATATATAGTAGTGTATATGCCATTATTATTGTAAACTGTGATAAAAAAATATCTATTTAACGTTTCCGTCACTACATTTCGTGAAAATAATCACAAAAACGGTATTATAGTTTTCTTTTAAACACAATTTTTTATATAATACATTATTATATCCCATCTGTACCATGTCCGATAACCTGTCGACATTAGGTCAGGCCATAGCCTGACTGGCCTGACTCAACGTTACTCCTATGTATATATTTATATACCGAATAGAAATAACTAATAAACAATTAGTACTTGAATTTATAAAAGTACTGCAAACAAGACGTGAGTGTTTTGCAATTGAAAAAATATCTATAATCTGTATTACATGCAAACGTGCAGAACCATATTGTATTATTAATTATTATCAGGGCTCGGAAGTTATAGCACTAAAAAAATTAATTTTTAGCGCTTAAATATGCACATAAAAACATTAATATCAGCGCTATAAATAGCACTAAAAATTGGAAAATATGCAAAATAAAATTTTCAACAAATTTTTTTAAACATGATATTTAAGATATATTTAATTTTACAGATTTTTAATGTTTTTCATAGAAAATGATGGTAGATATCGATAGGTTAAGGTTATCAGAAACGAACGGAATTGTCCGATTTAATCGACGATAACATCGGTCTAAGGCCATTTATTTCGGATGCTTATCATCTTAAAATAAAAAAAAATTTTTCGTTCACATACTTGTAGGCGGCTGTTTGGTAGGTTAACTAAATTTAGTTTTTAAAAATATGCCCATAAACAGCATTTATAACTCTAAATTAGCAATATAGTTCCTATAATATGTATTTATGTGAAAATATACCCAAAAATAGCACTAAAAACCTTAAATTAGCAAAATAGCTGTAAAAACCGTAAATATGCAAAAAATAGCAAAATAAAATTTCGTGTATGACATCAGAGAAGTGTGAAACATATTTGTATCTTACTTTGGATGTTCTAGGACGAACCAAGAAAAATATGCATTTGCTAGAACTTCCGAGCCCTGATTATTATTATATTTATTAATCGTCAGTAAATACCGATTATTACTATACAGAAACAGAACACCGACAATATTATAGTGATGATTAACTTGATCGAGCAAATTTATTACATGCAACTACATGAACATGTATTGAAAGCATATTTTAAATTTTAAAATAATTCTATGGGTTAGGTATCTATACATATATATATATATATTAGTGATGCCAATGACGAAAATATTTATTTTTTTTAAGTGTTATATGAGTTTATGTTTACAGAAAAATGATTAAAATGTAATTTTTATAGTTTAAAAGGTGATGTATAACTTTAGTATTAAACCGTTTAGGTAGTAAATATACCATTGTGTTTTAGTTTAAATAAAATTATACGTAATGTAACAGTAAAAACCATAATTTTATCTATAAACTTACTCATAATGTATAGGACATTACATTATGTATAAATAAATAAAAATAATAGCTACACGCTTTCAAATAGTGTAGGTTTTGTATTCTGCGCTCGTTACGAATAATTTATAAATTTCCAATTGATGTTTTTTGTTTATTTGATTGATTGTTGAAAGCTGAACACTAGTTTTTTTTTGTCAATTTGTTTATTTTAACTTTAACATTACTATATATACTATATAGATTCCAGTTGTCGAATTCCTATCCAGCTAGTTGCGTTAGCACCACATATTCGGGCATTACGATTTAGATTACACTTGTCGAGCAATTCAGTGACTAAGCGTATGTAAAAAACTTGTTTTTAAAAACAAAGACTAACGAAATACGAATAAAATTGTTTTATAAAAAATTAGTTTGAAACAATAAAAACCATGTATTTCACTACACGTCACGATATTATTGTGTTTATAGTTTGTTGTGCAGAGAACTTCGATAAAGTATTTGTCGTCCAGTTTATATAGAATAAATTACGGGTGAGTACAATATTTTTTTTTCGTCCAGTATACCTATTGGTAGGAGATAGGTAGTCGAAAATATTCCGATCACGATTAGAACATTTTTCAATCCCTCAGCGATGATGGCTGTCCTTCTTTTGTCGAAAGAACGCCATAAATAATCCTCCAGAGAGATATTTACGTAGGCGTACGTTAGGGGGTAAATACACAAGAGTTATTTTATTTCTGTACAAATCCCGGTATAATATGTGTCGAACGAAAGATTCTCTAAACACAAATCGAAAAGGAATACTCGTTGATTTTTGTTGTCGTCGTTATCGAGTTGCGGTTATTTTTATTTCCATTAAATTGGTGTGTAATATGTTCTTTAGTCATAACAAGGACTAAGACCCTAAAAAATTACTAAATATACTCTATTAATATGGATGTCACTTAAAACAAAAAATGTCTAGCCAATTAATTATGTCTTTTAAGCGTGTATAATTGTTCTCAATTTTATTAATCCATAACAGAATGTTTAAATATGTAAATTTTAAATATACTTTTATATATGTTTATTATATTATTATATTATACTAAGTTATTAATATTATAGTAGATAGTTATAATTGGTTAATTCTCTAGTTTTTTTCTCGAAAACAGTTATTAATAAATAAT
Source organism: Rhopalosiphum padi (assembly GCF_020882245.1). NCBI lineage: Eukaryota > Metazoa > Arthropoda > Insecta > Hemiptera > Aphididae > Rhopalosiphum > Rhopalosiphum padi. The sequence continues at coordinate 17,413,652 of NC_083598.1, read as the reverse complement.
CCAATTCTTGTTTAAAAATGATTTTATAAAAAAAATAAATGAAAGATTGTTTAGAATACACATTAAAACTTGAAAACTATCCAAATATGCACTCATAAGTAAACAAACTGAAAAGGATCAATATGCATAATAAAACTTCAATAGATGAACTATTTCGGTGGTGAAAAACATTTATGTATCACTAAGCTAAGTTTTCAACAATATACTCGTATTATAGTGTTGTATGCTATTATAAGTCCCTAACGTCCTATAGCCCACTATATAGCTCGCTACTAATAATACGCTATATCAATTAAGCGTTCTTTGTGTAGAAAAATTATTTTTTATCTCGGCGTTTACAATTAATTAATTTTAAATTCAAGTATAAAATATTCACGCAAATTATAGAAATAAAATTGAGTAAAATTTATACATGCGCGGATGCTTTGTAAGAGACTTTAACACTTTGTTGTAGTTTTTGTCAATCTGAAAATTTTGTACCGTAGCTGTTACAACTGTTATGGACGTACCGCACGTCATTATTAATAACTCAAAACACAAATGTTTCAATGACAAGCGTACAATTATTTTGTATTAACTTAGAAAAAAAAAAATCACGCGATACTGTAGTATAATACGAGAACGTTATTAATGATACTATACACACGGACGGGCGGTGTAATAATATTGGATTAGGATGCAAATAATAATATTATTACAAGCCAATGGTCCGGCTACTGAGGTTTAAATGCTAATAAATAATAATAATAATAATAAAAACTACTATTATGTATTATGATAAAATTCTCGTTGATTTGTTGTCGGCAGCGCGAGTTATCATCGCGTGACTGTGCCATTAGCCGCGGCAGATTCGATTCAATACAGCGGTGGCGGCAGTGGCCCTCCGGCGGTGAATATTCATCAAAATATAGTCCGAAAATAAAATATTTATACGATCTAACGACACCTGGCGGAGATTCTGTTTAGGATCCCGCCGGAACGTCGTCGTGCCCACGGACCCGTGGTTTGCAGTGTATGTGTGTGTGTGTTTATCCGTCTGAAACCGATTAACGCGGTGTGGTAAAAAAAAATACAAACCAGTCCCGCTCTTGAATCTAATGATAATTAACTTACTCCTCCCCTCCGCGTGGCAGAACTATATACCTGCAGTAGCAATGATACCGTAAACGCGGCGATTCGAGACTTTGTTGTCTATAATGTTACGATACGTTATTTTTATATTATTTATGAATCGCGGGGAAAAATCGGTTGATGCAGTAATTCTGTCGGTGATGACTTTCCAGCGAAGTTCTAAAGTCCTGCAAACCTGCCGTATATCGTATAATCGTCGGCGACCCCGGTCGCACGCTAACCGGTAATTGAATGCTGCACTGGTGCATTTTCAATGAAAAATTTGGGGTGCCCGAAACCCCATATTTTTTCAGTTATAGTCATATAATCATGACGGATTGCACAGCAACGAATAATCTCACCCCTTCCCCACATTATTACTCATTTAATGTAATCGCATATAGGTACGTATTTAATAAAAACTATTTGTACAACAGTACGTCAGTATATATGTATATATAGTATATGTATACACATTAATTTATTAAAATTAAGAACTACTTAATCGTGTACATAAAAATTGTATATAAGCCATCACGAGGGTGCCGAACTCAAAACTAGGGGTGCCCAGCACATCCTAACTCCTCCCAAAACAGCGCGTCTTCGCAGTTAACCGTGGTGTTTCCCGTCAGGTCATCCTCGACAAGCGCCATCCAATTCTCGATGATCGAACCGTTTTTGCGTGTTAAGTGCAGTGTGACGCCATCACATATATAGCGGAGAAACGAGTTCGCGTACCGGATCGTCGGCCCGGTCTATAACGGAACTCGTCGCCCGTAATTTTACTAAGATTCCTCATCGAGTGACTCGAAGAAATGACACCGAGAGAAGTAGACATCACCTACAGTCACCGGTGTATTTAATAAAATAATGTATTATAATATATCGGTCGCGAGGTGCGTTCTATATAGGAATAGACTGCAGCAGTTCCGTCCGGTCAATACGGCGCGCGTATACGACCGTTACTTAGAGTTTTATTATTCGTATATTTACATTTTAGATAACGCGCGTGTACACATTATTATGTGTCGTGCGCCGCGTACGTTTGTAATATCACATGTTGGAAATACAATTTATTCTCAATTTTATCCGCCCCGATCTCGCGCTATCGTATACGACGAGCACTGCAGTAATATTATAATAACTGGTTAGGTGCGCGTACCGTCTCGCGGATGACGATAAATCGCGTCCAATTGTGAAGGCAGAGCGTTATAATATTATTACATTATAATATGGTAGATACATATTGTTATACATAAATATACTCGTGTAGGTAAACGAGGAATGCGTTGTACCCGACGACAATAGAATACCCTTATTTTTCGACATTTCGCGTCGTCTTTGAAATTACCGAAACGCGCGCGCGTACATACACACACACACACAATAATAATAATAATATAACATGGCCGCGTATTAGTGCAGCTGTGTATTCGGTGAGGAAAAGGTGGCGGCGGCGGCACATTATATATAATAATAATAATTACACGCGAGCCACAACAGACTCACGCTGTCGCACGCACGCGCACAAACACGTTCCGCTAGCCGCCGCCGTATAAACCGTGTATATAACGCACGGCGAACACAATATTATTATCATCTCTTCCCACCGCCCGCGTTTAGACACCGCCGCCGACACAGCATCTATCGCGGCCGTCGTCGCGGAGATCTAAATTTGTAACGACGACGTATATAATATATATTGTATCACACACACACACACACATATATATACCCGTATACGTATACCACATCGAGTCACTTCGAGTACCGCGTGTGTTGTAAAATCGTACGGTTTGCATCCGCACGTCTTACATATTTTTTTTCTAGAATTTATTTTTAAATATTTATATAATATATGTGTGTGTGTGTGTGTGTGTGTGTGTGTGTGTGGTTATAAAATGTAATGATAATTATCACACCTGCAAACACACGAAAGAAGCAGCCACCCAGTGGTGACACTTTCTTAATTGAATTCTTTTTTCTTTTTACATTTCTTTTTTGGAGTGGATATTTAAGAATAATAATTAGGTAAGATGTCGTACTGCCTTATGTCTTATATAATAAAAAAAATATTGATGCCACTCAACGCCGTCGAACGCGCATTCACTCTCGAGACCTACTTTCAATTTCCATCATCTAACGAGATGGAATATAAGCGAGGAATATAGCCCAGGGAGGCGATTCCGCGGATCGTAATTATCAAAAAAAAAATTACGGGCTGCGTGGAAAAGTCGATATCTGTCAGGTGTCCGTACTTTAAACATTTTATTTTATACATTTTAAGTTAAAAAATATGATTTCTAAGAATAAACTATATTTATAATACAGTATAGGTGCTAAGCTTATTCAAATATGTTTCTCGAAACGTACTGAATTTGCATATAGGTTAGTTGCATGATAATTGTAACTTTGTGGAATATATTATGATATAGTCATCGTGGATATATTACAGTTATATTGTAATTTAATATACCTTATTCTTAAAATGCATGCAGTTTTACCTATTTTATATAACTTTAACTGATTTTTGGACTGTTGTAGTTTGTGCGAACGGGAGCTTATACTTCATATCACAGTAGGCGCGTTTTTAAACAATTGGGACAGGCCCTTCCGTATTTACAGTTAGCATAATATAACAGCAGTATCCTATCTATCCACGTCATTATTATACAGCAAATACACAGATTTCGGCGGGATGTTCGCCGATATTATTGACTTCGGACGGTATTGTTGCAGTATATTAACTAAATCTCAACCTACGGACATCGCGGGTCACACGTCTGCTCCAATGATGCATGATAATAATATGATAATATATTACACAGTCGGTAGTTTGAGTGGTTTGACTGTATAGTGTATACACACTGCTGCAGCTGCCGCGCAGTGATATCGGTCTGTCTTTCCGAAAATGGCAACGGTATATTAATATACACCTATGCGTTTTCGTTGCCGCCGAATTAGCGATTTCCGACAGACAAATACATAATAATATACGTATAGGTATGTACGTATACAGTAGATATAGATATCGCAACACCGCAGTTTTCGGTTTTCTCGTCCGTTACGCCTCTTACCTCGACCTACATATTATATAAAACTCTACAGTTTTACGATAAAAACCTCCGCAGCTACGTACCTACAGTACGCACTACGCACTACATATTATTATTATTATACACCTAGCGAACGTACGACGAAATTCGAGTACATGGGTACCACCCCCCACACCACAATACATTATAATGGAACGTCTCGTCCCGCGGTCGGTGTTCGAAAATCTAAACGCTTTTTTGACTGCGACGCGCATCTGCAGCGATCACTGCGGATATAGTGGGTAGTAGCCGGAAAACGGAACAGTAATTAATATTTAATCTCTATAATAGATTCGTTAAACGCTAATACATCACGCGCTATTTATACAGCGATATGATAATTTTCACGTTGTGCAGTACAAACAACTGCAGTACAGATGTCGACGACGCGCGCGATTCCTGCACGCGCTCGCGTTAGTCGTCGGGCGTACACAACGCATCGGATAATAATTTATAAAATTTCTAATAATATATCGCGTTACAAATTTACAATATAACTGCTGCGAACATTATTTTAGCAACGGCTCGACAGCGCGTGTGTGTGTTCACATATGTATATTACATGTACAACTATAACTATATATAATAATATATGTGTGTATAATATTGTATATGTGTACAGAGATAAATACGTATACATATATAAATATTAAATCATAAATCATTATGTCGTCGATCGCGTCGCGTTTGTCTCCGCATATACAGAGCGGTTGTAAAATGCATCGATAAGTGTATCGAAACCGTTCTCGATGGCAATAATCTTGAATATAGTACGCGCGATACAGCGGTGGGGTGGTCGTCGTTCGTCGTCGTCGTCGTCGTCGTCGTGGTCGTGGTAGCGGTGTTGGCTGTGCAGGTGGCGGCGACGATGATGGATTACTGCACTCGAATGATTCGCGCGTTACGTTTCTTTTGAATCGCCAGGGAATTCGTGGGAAAACGTTTACCCGTCGTCGTTTTTGGTTTTCTCGAACGCTGCAGCGCGAGCGCCATACATCCGATCGAAAAATAATTACTTTCTAACGAGCCCGCCGCCGCCGCCGCCGTGGCGCATATACACACACACATATATTATATTGTACACAGAAACCTTCGCCGAATAGCGTTTTATTATTACAAATATTACAATGATACAAATATTATAATATAACAATATGCTCACATACGCAGGTCGCTCTTGTAGTTAGTTTATCAAGAAGCGCTCACGTCTCGTAGTTGCACGTTGAGATGGTTATTCGTAAGACGATTATTACTTATTAGGTACATAATAATATCATAATGTTGTGTTTTACTGGAGCACCGCGAAATGGAACGATTTTGGTCTAGTGCCTTTGTCACGACTTGTGCGATATTCGTCCCAATTTCCCCTGTCGAGGCTATACCTGTATACATATATAATATGCTCGTACAGTATTGTGTGCGTACCGTCGCCGCATGTGAATATGTGATGTCGATAATATGTATATTATTATAATAATAATATTATTATTATTGGTACTTTCTCTCCACCGCGAACGCAACAGCCACCGCCGCAGCAGCAGACGTTGCTCGTTTGATGGAGAGGAGGGGGAGAAGATGCTGCACATGTGATTCGAAATAATTATTTTTAGTAGTCCGCGTATGACGCATTTTTACTTCTTCTGTGTCTGTGTGGCGTCCGTGTTTTGGTGTGTGTATACAATGTATATTATATATATATTTGTCGGTGTGATGGCGGCAACGCATACGTATAGTTTAGCGACCTTTTGGGACCGATTTCTATACACATATAAAGGGGACTGCGGAGGGAAAACGCGTATTTATACGCTCTTTCTTCACTGAACACTTCAACCGTGAACGTCGTTGTACGGAGGAAGGCAATAAAACCAAACAACAATCGAATTACGTAATTCGTTCGATTTTTTTTGTTTTTTTTTTTTTTTAGACCTAGTTTGACTCGGTATTTTATTGTAACTACATAAACGTTATTACCACGCAAGTTGGACATATTCGTGTACAATATATAAAATATAAGTACATTGTAATGTGTTATTTTAATTATACGTTGAGGTTTAAATTGCAGTAAATTTAATTGGTACCCGTTTATGTTGACTGCGTGCATATTTTATTTGTATTAAAATATTTATACCATCGATGATAAATAGATATATTTTGGAAACCTACTTTTTAATTCAACACTAATAATGTGTGTACACAATTCCGGGATCGTATGATGTTTGTTTTAATAAAACATTAATCTAGTCAAATAACCAGTAGTCTGTAGATAGTGCAGCAGCTTGAAATTTCTGAAACAATCGTTTTCTTTTCTCGAGTTTTCGAGTTTAACTATATTATTATTATTATTATATTCGTTGGTAATGTACTAATATTCTTTGGTAAACATTTAATTACTTTCGTTTATTAAAGAGCTTAAAACCGTAAAATATTTAAAAGAGCTTGTTTACTGAAAAAAAAATTAAAAATTAAAGCGTTGAACAAATTTGTTTGAATGAAAAAATAGAGTTCAACGTGACAACGTATATATATGTATATATATATATAATAAAGAAATGGAAGAACGGACATTGTATTTTTATTGTTTTTATCACTTATTATTTTTTGTCATTTACCATTTCCTCGACAATTACTGTTTTTGTTATACTAATACCGACGAAGAGTACATGCTCTACTTATTCATAATTGTTTTGTTGGATAATGTCATTCATTATTCATTGTTTATAATTTTCTTGAACATTTTTTTTTTTTACCTAGTCAATGAATTAATTAAGCACACCACCACAACTATCATCCCATAAAACATTAAGTTTTCGTGTAATAATATATTTAGTAGCTTATACCCGCGTGATCGTGTACCTATTTATTATATGTACGTATCCAACGTAATAAAAATCACTTTTCTTTATAATCTCGGCGGCGTTTGTCGTGTCCGAGGTGTAAAATGTTTATACCTACATTATATTATACACAATATTATATGAATTATATATGATATTATATGCCTTTCTTATATTATTATATTACGCGCGTTCGCGTGTTTTCGATAACGACAATTGCACCGTTCAATTAAATATTTATTGCTTTATAAATCACGTCATCGCAGTATAAGTTATATACGCCTGACCTATATTACATAACGATTTGTGTACTCGTTTTCATTCCCGACAACGCACACACGCGCGTAGTACATCAGTCGCGGCGCTTTGCAGTATATAGAATTGGGTTTGGTTCTTATAAAACGATTTGTCTAAACTATATACACCACACGATTCATGAGCGTGCTTCATCATCGATCGAATACATTTCGCACAGAGGTGTATATATACGTACAACGTTGAAACGTCATTGTACGTCTATATAATCGTATTATAGTCTGTCGATATATATATATTGTTGTTTTTGTTTTATCAAATTTTTTTCGGTCGTTGTCTGCGCGACGACTGTCAAAATAATCATATTAAACACCGGCGGTCTATTATACACGTGTGTGCCGGTCATCGGTTAATTTCCTCGGTTAGCACGTATAAATCGCATGACTTACATGATATTATCATATAGGCACGAGTACTATATATACTAGTACGAGTATATTATATTATTATCGATATATAGCATAACGTAATAATTACATTCGTAAGTGTGCTCGAATGCTCAACGACGACTGTACAGTGTACAATATTATACTTTAGCCATTACTATACTTACTCGTAACTCGTGTACAATGCGTATACGTGTGCATGTATGCATGTATAGGTGCTTATAGTCTGTGCATTATAATGTCAATGAAACGTTTCGAATTAACGACTTTAAGTTGTCGTCGTCGTCGTAGTTATAATCCGCGTCTGTACTATATTATATGCCGAACAGACTGTACAAAATACATATGACATGTAGCCATAGACAGGAATATACAACAAGATCCATATTGTACCCCACCTATCCATAATGTATATAATAACGGCAATGATGAAATTGAAATTTAAACATCGAATTTTGGTCAAGAACTTTAATATTAAAAAAAAAAGTTTTTATTTATTGTTTTATTTTTTTTACTCTTCACTTCGAAAGTAAATACAGTAAGCAAATTTAGATTTCATTATCGAATTGTACTATTACATATAAAATATGTTAAATGTGTTATGTACTAGAAAAATCACATTTTTAATAAAACTAAAATTAAAGAGCTCGATAAAATGTGTATCCATGCTTCACGAACGCGGTTGTTTTTTTAAGTGTTTTGAATTTCGTTAGAAAAGTTGTTTTTACTTCACAATTGTTTGATGGCCAAACGAAAAGAGTTTTAGTCGACGGTAACTGCGGTTGACCGTATATATAGGTAAGAAGATGACGTCCACTACATCTATTTTTTGGCTCTGCAAAAAAAAAAATACTACGGTAAAAAATTTAAAACTGTAGTATAATACTAGTACGTATATGCGTATGTGTGATATTAATATATTATACACCACCTATATAGACATAATAGAATATTATATAATAATCGGCGTGCGATGGTTATCGTTTATAGCGGCATCCGCGTGGTTATTAACACGTTTAACGGCGGGCGCGGGGGTGGAAGAAAGAGGAAGAGAATATATACTCTACTATATGGAAAAAAAATAATACAAATTAATGGAAAAAAATTAAAACGGATGTCAGACCATGCGCACTGAGTGGTAGGTATTATGTTATAGTGCAGCAACCACTAAGCCCCTATATTATGCGCGATAAGTATATATATATAAATATATAATGCTGCGAAGTATATAGGATAATATGTATATAATATAATATACACGTATTGCCAGGTGGTTTGTGTGCTGCCTCTGCCACCGCCGCCACCGTGGGGCTAGAGGGCAAGAGAAACCAGTTCACCTATTAGTATACGAACCGCGTGGCGTCCGTGTTTATATATATATGTGTGTGTGTGTGTATGCGTGTATGCGTGTATGTATATATGTAGGTACGCGTGTATGTGTATGCGTTTATATTATATGTACAATACCACAACCTCGCGGAATGCGTTCGATCCACCGAAGAGTCTGACCGACTCGATTGTTGTCGGCGTATATATTATAAATAATACACATACATACATATATATACACCTCTAACATATATTTAACATGTATAGAATATATAGATACGACGACACGACGGGGTGGGTATATATGGGAGGGCGGCCTATAATCCCGAATAATAATAATGCCGCGTATCGGCGCGCGACCTTCGCGTATATGCACGCGTCACGTTTGTAATATTATTGTTGTATTATATTTTACACAACTTTTTTATTTCTCGTTATGTTGTGTGTGGTGTGTTAATCGACGTTGTAATATAATATAATACGTTTGTCTCGCGTTGAAGAACGTCCAGTCTAACACGCGCGCTCGTCAATCTCGCGTCTTATATATATATATTTATTATATATACAGTCTGCAAGCGATTATACCTATATAATATATATATATATTGTATTTCTAAGTATAGTAGCATAGACGTGTAATGGTAGTATACGCGTGCTGTCCACGTTGCAGGAGAAATGTACGATACGATGATCTACACAATATCGTTAATGCACTCGTCATCTGCAGTCTGGCCATCTTTTGCTTTCAACTTTTTTGACAAACTGCACTCAATGACTGTAATGATAGTTTATGCAAAATATTCCAAATCTATAACCTAAATACCCCCCCCCCGAAATATCTTATTAACTCTTCTACGACAAAATTAAGGTGTCCTGTATTCTGGGTGCTGCAGGGCTGACAGACTTCGTCGGCGGTGGTCTGCACATCATTTGCAGCTGACTGCAATTAACGTTGTCAGCTGTATTTCACCGTCTTACCATATTTTGTTCAATACATTTTTTTTTATATAACTATCGTCTATCGAGTAGTAACTTTTAACAACTTGTTCTTGTTGAGTGAAGAAAACATTTCATTATTTGTACTATATATTGAGTATAAATACCGATGTCCAATGGGCTTTATTTTATTGGTATTTATACATAAAGTAGCAAGTTAATAAAAATTCCCATCTATGTTTATATGAATTATAGTGTCGAACGTAATAAAAATATTGTAAGGTACCTATACCTTAAGTGTACAACCGGCAATCGTACGGAACGATACCAATCCATAGTAGTTATACATATGCGTATCTGTTGGACCTATTCATATATTTATACCACGCTGAATATAAATAGGATATATAGCTAGTATTCCAGTTATATTCACGCGTTTTATGAGTTTAACTCGACTCGGAACAAAGGTAGTGCGGGACTGCGGGCAATCGTTCGGTGGTTATGCATGGCGTAGCCAAAACCCGTCAAATCCACTTTGACCGTCGTCGCCGTAGATATAATAATGCAACCGAGTCTTATGTATATAATATAAATAATATATATATACCCATATTGTTTAGGTACCTTGGATACCCTTTAAATTATGCTGCTTAAATTTGAAGAAAACGGACTCAAAAAAATGCAATTGTTATACGGGGAAAGGCTCGTTTAGACTTTCGGAATGAGGGGATGGGCGCTTTTGTGAACGACTGCACGTGTAAATTTAAAATATTTTAAACGCGTTTAAAATGCCATCGCGGTCAGTTGTTCAAATCAATTCGCAATCGCAAATACTTATTATTGTATTCGTGAAATACAACATACTACCTATATGTACAGAAGAAAACGACGCGGTGAATAATAAATAATTCATTCTACCTTTTAATGCTAAAAATATCAGCCATTCGACCGTGTTTACGCCAAACCACGTAATAATATTTGAAAAATAAAACTTTTTCTTTGTTAATAGTGGTCTTTGGTTATTGCTTCGGAAATATTACCGATATTGGCGATATTACCGCGTTATTTATTATCGTTATGACCAGTTTTGTGATGAAAGAGCAAACACCGCAAACTCAATACGAGGGTCTAATACTTATTGGGAATTTTTATCGTAATTCGTGAAGTGCATTACCGAGGGTAGGTGCGTTTGTGGCGAAAGAGTGGAAAATGTCGACGAATTTACGCCACTGCAGCATGCACGTTAGACATGTCAGTATGCCGCGCTTATATATATATATATATATATATATATATAATATATATAGATTATAAATCGTTTATTATTCGCTTTTGCAAGAGTATTGTATAGAAATTCGATCTTCTTCGTTGACGTGAGACCGCGGGGATATCTTGGTTTATACACACATATATATATATATGGGTACACAAGCGGTATACACACAATGTAATAATAATATAATAATATAAAGTCTTCCAGGAACGCGTGGGGGTGGCAGTGGTGGTGTCGGCGACGATGGCTGCTACTGCGGGGGGGGAATTACCTAAGGATCGGTAGACGGTTTGTCTGCAGCTGCTGCGGTGGACCGAGCCGAGGATCGACAGGTAGGCAGAAGACGTGTGCAAGAGAGATGAACGACTGCGAGAAGGTCCGGATACGTCATGTGTTGCAGAAGGCCGTGGTCCGTGCGTCGGCCGTCGGGTACGCGTTGTACATATTATATTATATTGTTATTATGGCTAGCAGTCCATTGTGTGTGTGTGTGTGTGTGTGACAATATCGCGGAGACGAGAACGAGAAATATATCGTATATTGTGACCCGACGGTGGCACCGCTGAAGAAGAAGAAGAAGACGTGTCGTGAGTGTGAGAACGAGAGCCGAGAGGGAATAAAGAGAGAGAGAGAGAGAGAGCGAGTGTGCGCGCGCGCGACCGAGCATAAACCGAACACCAATACAATACCGGTTTCAGTATATATAGATATATAATAACGATAGCGATAATAATAATAAATAATATAATATATGTAATAAATGACATCCATTACGGCCGCCACCGCCGACCCGACGACATTAATTATCATTATTGTTGTCGTTGTCGCATATTACAGTGTCGTCGTCTCGGTTACACACGCGAGTACGCGATGGTTTCGGTATAGACGTATGCCACCCCACGTTGTCAAGACCCGTAAGCTACGGATTTTTTCGCGTACACCCGAAGCGAATCGTGTGTATATATTTACGGGACGGCGGCTCGCGACGACGACGGGCTTTTAAAATATCGATCGAAAACGTCTATCGCCGCTGCAGAGCTGTAATGAATACAATTATTTATTCTGTACGAAGATTTTTTTTTTAAACGTAAATCCGAAAATACGGGGGGGAGAAACTCGTTAGTAGTTGGTAAAAAGCGCACACGTTGTAGGCAACGACCTTTTAATAGGGGTCCGTAAATAAAGTGTGTGTGTGTGTGTGTGTGTGTGTGTGTGTGTGTGTGTGTGTGTGTGTGTGTGTGTATAATAGACATCGCGTGAGCTTGAGAAAAATTGTACCACCACTTATATTAATCTACCCTCCAGCCACCATCATCATTCCGAGTCGAAACGGTAGAGATAGTAAAAATGTCAATGTACGATTTCGGTCGGGACTCCGGAGTTTTTGACCCTACACGTATGGTTGCACCAGTGAAATAGTGCGGTATAACCGGTATCGCACTAAAAGGATTTTATTTTATTTTTTTCGTCGGAATTAATGGTCGACGGCATATCCGTATCGTTTTTCACAGCCACTTTTCTTCCACCCGCGAACAAATGTATCGGAAATAATCTTGTTTTTTCCTGCCATTCGACAGACTCGTCTCAAACACACCCACCGCAGAGCCGCCGTCGGACCTTCGCCTATAATATAATATTTTATACTCGTGACGCTCGCCACACAAAGACTATCGGAGTAATATCGGAATATTGTATACTGTATACATACTTACAAAGCGAAATGTATATCGAACGTAACGTATATTAACAGGGCAACACGTGTTTCCGTGATAGCAATAATTGGCGTAAATCATATGGCGTGTAATACATAAATCGAAACTTACGGCCAACGATTTTTTTATTATTTTTTTTTCTTCTTTTCATAACGGTAAACACGTGTACGTGTAGCATAATATTTATATAGGTAGGTATACGTCTGATTGGCAGCGGTGGTGGTCGAAATATATAGAGATTTGTAAAAACTGGTTCGATACCCGTCAAAAGTCGTCTATATACTTCTTAGTTCTTTCGTGTACGGCATTATACCTAAACGTAAATAGTTATTATTTTCGACCAGTCTTTTTTTTCTTATCCTAAAACAAAATACACCGAGTAAATAAGTCGTATATATATATATATATATTATAAGACTGTCTGCATGTACGTATATATTATTGAGAGTTTTGAGAACGAGTGTTGTCGTCAAACAACTAGTGGAAATCGATCTCCCGATTTTTCGAAAACTCCCAATATCGTCATCGTTTACCTTTCTTGTATTTTTGACATTATTATTATTATTATTATTCAATCGGAGCCGAGCAGCAGGTTGTCCGTTGAACTGTCTAAGCCACTCTCGAGTCCTGACTCGTATATATATATAATAATAATAATACTATATGACGAGACCATTTCGTTTCACGTATGTGTATGCCGCGTGTATATACTATCTACGCAGTATACAACGATATTGTAATAGACATTATTTATTATTTTACGCACTTTCGATTTCGACGTTCCTTCGTCTGTATAAATGTACGCGGCAAGTGCGTAGTTCGAAGCAACGACCTAGGAGATCGTTTTCGGCACTGCACGAACGCTGTTTGTTGTGCAATATTACATTGCCGTGACGCGGTCGTTACGACTATATTATTATAGTGTAGATGCATGCACTATGCGTGTCGATGTTTAGAAGTAAGTACACACTATTAACATAATTAATAGCCATAGATTAATCTAGACATTTTCGCTATACTTCAGGTCGGAACACATAAAATCGTCCTGCACCCAAAACATTCTTTCTTTTTTTGCAAGGAAAACTGCTCCGTGTTGACAAGTTTTGGGCTCGACCCGTATAGTCTCGCTATATATAGTTTAATATTATATTTTATTATATAAAGTATTACAAATCGGTCGATTTTCGACTGGCGTTAGGATTTGATACCAGAAGGGGCTTTTAATGCTTTATACGGTCTCGTCGCGCAGTTTTTAAATCATTTCGATAATCTTATATGAGGTGGGGGGCTCTATCGCGATGTATTCTAAAAATGTCCACTTTTGATCCAGTCCTTTGTCCATTCAGTAAGTCTCTCTCTCTTGTCATCGGACAAAAAAAAACGAAAAAATATCTCCTCGTATATTACATATATTGACCCGCAGTTATATGATGTTCTACATGCGTATATTTACAATGCGATAGTATTTTATTTATATATGTATATTACACCAGTATATCACGTTATGCCACGATCGCCGAACAATAAACGCACGCCGTCGAGTGTGAATCGCTGCGACGACGATGACCCGAGAGAAAGCCGTACGATATCGTTTTTTGTACGAGTGCGGAGTGGCAGTGAAATTTCTATTTGGCATCGGTGGCGGGCGGAAGGGGATCCGTCGTGCATGCGCGCCCGGACGTTACGTGTGGCGGTCGGTGAAGACAATGTGCGCGCGGCGGTGGCGGCGGCAGGAGTCAATACCCCTCCGACGGCGGCGGCGGCGACAGCGTTCTCACTCGGACGCGCGCGTAGTCGTCTCTTCTCTGTCGCGCGCACGCACGTCCACGCGACAAATAGCCGCCCGACCCTCTCCGTCCACCACCGGTCGCATAGAAAAAGACCGCGGAACAGATCTCGCACCCCCACCCACCACGAACCGCGATCGACGCGTCAAATGTCAATTTTCAATTACGTTAAACGCTAATCGGTTTTTTTTTTTCTTAATTTTACTTTGTCTCGTTCACGACCTATATATTTTTATATCGTATTGTTATTAGTTATTATACTACTCGTGTTATTACCATCTGTTTCGATGGGCCGGTCGCCGCCTCGCAAATGTCTAATTTCCTGTTGAGTCGCGGACCCGTAAGTCGTCTTCGCTCTGTTCAATAACCTGCTAAACGCCTTGTATAGTATAAATATTGAAATATTTTGAAGGTGATGGAAATAAAAAACCGGCATACCGCGACCGCCGTGGGTATGATACGGTTTTTATTCGCAGCAGCTAGCAGACAGCTGTGACTACCGAGTGCCCGCGTGTATACCGGTTATGCCTCAAACCTAACCTAACCGTCTTTGGGTTAAGACAATTTTAACACCCGCAATTTAGTAATAACTAATAATTAATAAACAATGAGACAATATGTAAAGCTCGAAGACGGCAATAGGAAAATCAGAATATGAAAATTTCAAAAATTATAAACAAATAAAAATATAGTGAATGTAATATAATTGTGGGCGTATAAACGGTGTCTGTGATGAATGTATTATAATAATATTATACACACCATTGAGTAATGGTCAATTCTTATTTTTGCTGAACGTATATGTACACAATTAAACGGTGAATAATATTATTACCTATTATATTAATATTGTTATACGTCGATGGAATAATGTGGCATGTATATTACGCCCGCAATGATGACGACAAAACAACGCGCTCGGCATTGATGCGATGGGCTCGCTTTTATGTATTATATACACGCATAAAAAACGTAAAACAAAACTCGATAAAAATAATTGTCGGATACGCCTACGCGTTGGTATAATATTATATAATAACGATACTAATAAACGTAATGATGTATGAGTAACGGGAAAAATATAGATTCGCTTGTGCGGAGAAAACAATAATAGGCGCGATCGTGGGAACGGTCACTCGAAATCGACTACGCAGATTTTCTACTACTATTACTATACTATATATAATGGTTGCTAGCCATGAAGGAGCAACATTTGGTATTGTCGGATAAGTATATTATATAGGTCCACGCGTCGTAAGAACAATCAATATAACGTGATCAGATATCACGATATTCGTAATGAGGACTACACAATCTTATAGATATCACCTGATTAATTGTTGATATATAATAATAAATCATAATTGAATTGTTTATAATATGTGTGGTTATTGTTATTGGGTGGGTATACCTACGCGGCAGTGTCTTAAAACAACCGTCGACGAGTTTTCGGCATCGAGATTCGAGGACAACTATGCAACAATAATTATGTGTATAATATATAGATTTAAATGTTAAACGAAGCCGATCCGGCCGTTTCAAAAAAGGCTACAACCGTTACACAAATGGCTAGCACTGCAGAACTGATTGGTAAAATGGTAAGTAAAAACTTTTAATATAAACAACATATTATAATATAGACGATTGTAGGTTAGACCAAGAAAAATTGAGTGTTCTGCGATATAATATTATGTAATAATAATAATAAACCTGCATAATATATGAGGCATACGTATCATGACATGGCATAATATCCATTGTGGGAATGATCCTCAAATACGCATACGATGTGTATAACATCAGAAAATGTAAAATATTTACAAACTCATATATTATTATTATTATTATTATTATAATATATCCATCGTAGCCGTGTGCAGGAGGGGTCACCTCCCGCAGACATTTTTTTAATTGGGGCTCTACTTGGTCCCTTAGTCAGAGGCCCGTATTTAATCTCATATTCATATAAATAAAATCGGAATTTTTCCAGAATATATTGTGATGAAAAAAATTGATAATACAATTATTCTATGTTAGGATTACTGTTATAAATGTTAAAATGAAACATTTTACAATCGTGTGTAAAAATGATCATTTATAGTATCTATATATTCGATATAGTAAAAATACCATGATCCAAATATTCCAAAACCATTTGAATCATTATGAAGTATACTATTCACAAATAAGTAAATACCATCATTGCCATCAGATGTTTATAGTTTAAATTTAATGATAAAACTAAATTCAATAATTTAAGTTTTAGTCGTTATTAATTATACATTTTCATATTATATTGTGATTATCATACATTAGTATGTATTTACATTGTGAAACAATGTAAAAAAAATTAATTGATACTTAAAAATTCACACATAAAAATGTAATAATCGTCTTGATTTATGAGAAAATACAAACAAAGAAGAATGCCCACAAATACTATAAGCTAAAATTGAAATCCGCGCACGGCCTATACGTATATTATAATATGAATATATTTAAATGTCACATCGGTGTGGTATTAACCGTGTAGTTCTCCCAGGTTAGGTTGCTTTTCGTATACAACCACGAACCATGTATTAACCACGTATTTGATAATAATTTACACAACTCCGAATCTCCAAAGATTATGTGGAAAAAAAGTAAATCCACAATAAAAACGGTTCTTATAAAGAATTCTGGCCAGATATATACATAAAATAAATCGTTGTTATTCCTAATACGGTTTCTAAAAATGTTTATCCCGTGAACTCTAAATACTATGGGTTTATTATATATATTTATCATTTATGTATGTATATAGAAAGTCATATCATAAGCTTAACACCCAACGCAGTTTTTATAGTAAAAATATCCGATAAACATATACAAAATAAAATATTTCACAAAGTACCGTCATTGAAGGGAGGTCACTTTTTTACACGCATATAAGTTATTATTTTATTTTTTACTTACGTAAATCATGATGAAAGTTATTGTTCAGGCACCTATTATAATAGGCACGTATATAGTATAATACATTAATAATGTATGTAACAGATGGCATAAATAAAAATTATACTAAAAAATAAAATATCTATGGGAATATAAATAGGTATTCGATCTATATATGTACTCACAACTACATTATTATAATATCATTATAGGTACCGATGTACGTCCACGAGAAGGTTGCGCGAGTAGGTCGCCTGACGTTACAAGCAGAGGCTGATTCGTGGGAAGGGGAACGTGGTGGAATTCAGCGCAAAATTGATCGCGTAAAAGTAAAACCACAATGCACAGACATACAGAGTTTACAAAAACTGAAAAATTACTCGCATTTAAATCATTAAATAGACCGGCAAATAATCTAACAACGATGGTCACAAATCTGTTTGGTCGGATAATAAAAACATACAATTATATTCATATACGGACACGTGTGTAAATCTATTATTTTCAAAACGTCAAAACGACGTCTACTGTCTCTCTTGTATTGAACACGTGTTGTTGTGGGTACGTGTACTACATCATTATGTACTGAGTAAAGGTAAAGAAAAAAAATGACTCAAGTATATAGTGCGTGAATGGAGATTTAATTTTAAAATTACTAGAAATAAACGTAGAAGACGGTTCAGAATTTTTTTTAAAACAAAACGAAAAATAAGCGATTTGCGACGGTCACTGCGTCCCGCAAGTGCGGCCATCTGTTTGTTTCGTATACGCGTCTAAATAGCTATAGTGCCTGCTATTATGCCTATGTATTATACGCACGGCAGTCGAAACAATACAATATTTTTGTAATCACATCGCAATGTATAACAATAATACGTATATATACGTATTGTGTTGTACTTCTGATATATATTATAATATCGATACAAACCGCAGAGGGGGGCCGCGGCCCGCAAAGTCGCCGGAGAATTATTTAGGACTATATCTCGCGAAATCGAGCGGTGCTCACACAAAACTCGGCGTACCGTGACCGTACTCGTAATATCATAAACACTCGACCAGAGTTTATTAGCTGCGATATGTTTTTTTTTCTTTCGTGTGATTTCTACGCGTTTTACGTGATATTATGTTATACGGTGAGCTCGTCGTCTATACAGAATATAATATAGTACTGCGGCGCTGCTCTTATTTCCGACGTGTTATACGTATATATATATATGTACACGATGTATTATTTCGACGTGAATTATTTATGCGCCACCGTGTGCGCACGCAGTGTTGTTTTATAGTCATAATAATATTATATACATATAGCTTGCCAGACCAATCCTACTCTGCTCGGTATCGCGATTTTATACATAAAAAAATGATGATGATAATAATAATAATAACAACGAAATTTCTATTCCGCGCGATAGCAAAAAAGAAAACAAATAAATAGGTATAGAGGTAACATAATAATAATATAATAATAATTACACGATATTGTATATTATAATAACGACCTGCTGCGACAGCTATTGGCAAAACGTTTCTGAGAAGGTGCTTAAAAATGTTTGCAGTTCTTTTGTCGGATTTCGCGACCTATATATATACACATATTGTTACATTCGCAGACGTATATATACAACCTACGCGATTTTATAAATCATATTATAATATCATTGTTGTATATTATTATAAAATATTGTTAACTTACGGTGTGTCCGCGATATGAGAACATAAGTTACATAATATTATATATCGTTTATAATTATTAATTTTATCATACCACATATCGGTGATGAGTAGCTGAGTACATGGATAGGTAACATATTATTTTATTGACACCGATGAGAAAAACATTGACTCTGATTCTTATTGTGATGTCAACTCGCTACACTCACACAGACACAGACGATCACGTCCGACTGGCACAACAATATTTTAGACGCCGATTATTTTAAACAAATTTAGATTAACGATATTTCGACCGTGTAGTGCGTGCTATATACAGTATATGCGCATCGTGTACACGCGCGCGCGACGGCAATAGGCGAAGAGGAGATATTTTTGTGATCCACACGACGTGTGTATATTATACATGTGTGCAGTGAGCCCGTGTGTTTGTGTGTAATGCGTATGTATCGCTTTGTGCCGTTAAAATATGTGCTCGAGACGTTCTGGTTAATAGCCAGTTAACTGCAACCGTTCTATTTTGATTTTGTAGGTCTTTTTTGTTACGGTTGGATCAATAGGTCGTCGAAATTCCCTCTAAACTGCAGCAACAGCAGCCTTACACATTATTGTATTCTCTTATAACCCATAATATTATATTATGAATCCGAGACTCGATTGTACGCTCTTCTCCCTCCTCGATTAATCCTATTCCTCCCGATCCCGTCGCAGCGGCGGTATAAATATTTTATGTGATATTATTTTATACGCTTATTGACTACAAATCGGACCACGCGACGTCCGACAACAATAATATGTTTGAACGCCTCCCCCCCCCTAAAAAGCGTACACATTATATGACAGTATGTATTCAACAATTATATTATGTAATGGTATTTTGTACGAGACACGATTGCGCCGCGACGCGACGCCGAGATTCGCAAAATAAAATTAAAAATAATAATTGTTTTCGAAAAAAACAGAACTGCTGCAAGTATACTGCACAACATATTATAAACACGAAGACGTGGCTCTGTAAGCCGTTTGTCAACATCGATTTTTCGAATTTCGTTTGTTTTCGTATACAAGATGACCTTTAATAAGACGGCTATCGCGTCGTGATATATATTCGATTTACAGAGAGCCAAGATAAATCCCGACGATCACGTGATTAAGACCTGCGCCGCGTGATGCTCACGACGTTTCTTAGACATATCTTGTCAGCGGTTTTGTAAAACGCTCAGTGAAACAGCGTCGAGAAAAACGACTTCTTCAAAGCGAGATTTCCAGTGATACGATAAATGTGCGCATGTATAAATTTGGAGCACCCCTTCTGTCTGCGATATCGTGTTTGCGGATAACATAAAAAAAAATATAAGCGCCAAGTCGTTGTAAAATCAATACATATACTTACAGTCCTTACACCGCAGATAAATAAAATGTAGGCATCACGATTCGTCACAAGTTTCCGCAAATATCGGGTAGGATGTAGGTCGGAAGTCTAGTGAGGATGCAAGCTACTGCGGCTATCCGATATTTTAGATGATCCGACTGATCCACGGAGAAGATAAATGTCAACGGTCGGACGCCATGATTTTGTAGCTAAGATTTCCTGCAGCGACCATCACGTCTGAAAATATACATTTTTTTTTACCATACATAATAATATATATTAAACAAGTAACGTTATTTCCTTTATCGGTGTTTAAAAATTGTTTTCTATTTTTATTAATGAAACTTCGGTTATGGTATATTAAAACGATCGATATAATCACATATACAGTATATAGGTACATCGCGTTTAAAATTATCGCAATCGCAGATTCGTCATAAAATTACAGTCACTTTCGCGTTCTATCAACCTGTAACCTGTAGTATCGTAAATCGTCATCATCGGAAAAAGTGAAATAATGTTTATTGATCGCCGCTTTTGACAATCCTCGTTTTATATAATATAATATATATATATACATGTAATAATATTAAGTATTAAAAATCTATAAAACAAACGCAATTACATTTGTTTGTCCGATACAATGAATCATAAAACATATTTCCTTTCGATGTTTAATAATATTAAATCAAAATACGATTAAATAGTACGCGATAGTACGACAATACGATATTGATATCGATGAAATCGATTCTGAACTCCTCTCGAAGTGATTGTACCTATACGAGCTACGGATATATATACATAAAAATTCAGTTTTTCATTATATATATATAATCATGTGCATTACGCATTCAGAGCTGATACTGCAGCGACATTGCATTTCTAGACGGTTCGTCTCGAACGATATAGATAATTAATGTTTTCAATGAACAAAAAAATACCATCGGTGACGATGATTTCGGAATTTTTAATACCCATACAAACCACGGAGTACTTAATATGGGTACTATTATATTTTTTATCGAGTACTTGTACGTATATATATATATATATATATAATATTAGGAAGAGATAAATGGGCTCGGACATGTCCGCGCGATGTCAGACCTACAAGTGTGTATACGCGCGTTATACCTTATACGTTTTCGACACAGTGTGTACACATAACATAATATGTATATATACGTACTGCGACGTAGGCTGGTACACTAAGATGATAATTCTTCACGGTTTTTTTTTTCGTTCGTTTTGTTTTTTTTCCCCTTTTTTTTTTCTCTGTTTTCCACCGATTATTGCAGCCGTTCCTCTAATGATTAGTTGTTCGACAAAAGGTATGTTGTATTATATACACGTGTTAATTATACGTATTACGACAATAATAATTGTGTCGGACCGGTTTCGGAAACCTAAATTGCTTTCCATAACGTCCGCATATAATACCTATACATACATATATACAATATACATATATGTACATAGGTATAGTATATATACCTATGTATATACATATATATCCACTCGCGCGCGCGCGCACACACACACACACACATAATCCCACATCACATCATCTCCGGGAGAATACGACGCATACTTGTACGCGTATACATGTACATATAATATGTGTGTACATATATAATATTACGATCACGATGTATATGCGTGCGTAAAATTATATGCGCATGGCGTGTACGACGCGTTTGGAATAATATATGTATTGTGAGCGCGCGTCAAAGTTTTCCCGCGCCGTTAGGGGCGAACGATATAATAAAATACCTATATGCGCGTATATATATTTTTATATATCGGAAAAAAATCAGTTTACGACAGTCGATAGATATGTGTATATGAATGTATGATGGTGATGATGATAATGATGATGACGACGACGACGACGATGAAGATTTACGGCATCAGTGGTCGGTAACCTTCAAGTACGCGGGCGACTGCAGTTCGTTAACAGTGCAAGTCCGTCACTTTTACAGTTTTACGGTCGGTCGGCTCGCAAATGTTTTTCGAAAAGAAATATTTGATAACCACTGAAAGTGAACAAAAATAGTGGATTAATGAAAATTCTTGTTCAACAACAGCAATCTCATTAAACACAATGTGTTTTACAACTTGATGTTGACACGTTGTATATCATATATATTCTAGGTATGTATTAGGTATACTATAGTTATTTACCGCGGCTTCGCTAGTAGTTTTGTTATGATTACAGTGATGATGATGATTGAGTTACGAAATGATGAGACGCAGTATGTCCTCTCTCGCAGTTCAAGCTGCTATCTCCACACCAAATCTTATCGAAATCGGTTCAGCGGTTTAACCGTGAAAACGTGACGGAGTTATTTTCGTATTTATACGATATACCTACCTATGTATAAGTACATGCAAGATTACACTTTTACTCTTTATTTATTCTCGTTGGTATATTAGTCTTGGGGATTTCGAATATTGATGACCATTCACCATTATCCGTGATGCGTTAAACGTTTCAATCCCAAAATGTGATCTATGGATTCATAAAGATTGGCGTCCGGCGACCTCTGATTTACGGTGGCGATATACGACACATAGGTACTTGTACCGCCCGCTCATGTGGCATAACATATCCTATAGATATTAAACACAAAATATGTACATAAAGCAATTACTTAATGACTTTTAACACGACGATGTATGCAATGTGCACGTACGAGGACGTCGAGAAGTTAATTTTAATTACACACAAAGATGGAATATTAATTATTGTTGTACTTATGTCGTAGTACCTACTGCACCACTTCAAATGGCTTTTACAATCATTATTTTGTATTATTATTTATTATTATACGGGTCACAGCGTCCTCTTCCTTTGCACTCGTTTTTCTCGGCACTTTTCCTGACGACTCTCCTGACCGCACTCGCACCAACCACTCCCTATTCATAGTCACTATAAACATATACAGGTACACATGCACAAAGAGTGTTTATAAATTTATAAACATAACTATACGACATGACGTGTTATGCATAATACTATTTTAGCGTTTAATAAGTTTATGTACGACGCGGGGTTAGTCATTATTGACCGAAATCACGCGGTGATGTTAAAATACATAATTAATTATACTTGCGCTTGTCGCAGGGTTTGTGAGGGGTGAGAGTTTTCTTTTTCAGCATATAAATACTGTAGCATAGTATTGGTAAACGAAATTCGATTTTTACACCAATCGTAGTATAGATCTTTATGTATATTGTATATTATCACACTAATACGAGTTACGCTTGGTTAATCATCATTAATTTCTTTTCCGTTTCGAAGTTTTACAATATAATATATTATTTTCATAAACTATCTATCGTTACGGCGGTATTCTACATTTTTACAGAGCCGGAGGCAAACGCGTTAGAACTGTTGGGAATTAGCAGTTTGGACTCGTTAGGTTTTTTGGCGCGACACCTATAGTTATATGTAAAACGTTTAATTTTTTTTTTTTAACTGTCCATGAACTAGACAATTTGACCTCCCTTAAATAATTCAGGGCACGCCTTTGAAATAAATTCGAAACGATGTTCGGCCACCGTATATATATACTGTTTATATTATTATATTATGTTACGTGTACATGATATAGGCAATTGGACAGTTGAACGGCTTCAATACGTATATATTATATACGTTCGTGTGTACACCCGGGACTCTTGCGTAACGCCTGCTGTATACGCGCCGCACGCGCTTGTATCGATCAATCGAGGCGAAACGATAGCGTGTGCGTATTATATTAATATATTGCCGTATAAATTATAATAAAATATCGTCGTATATATATATATATATCGTTCGAACAATCGCGTTATAGGAAATAAAAAGTAGTGATATAATAGTTTTTATTATTATTATTATTTAGCAGCATAGTATTACATGCCTATAATTGAGTTTGGAAAAATATTGGAAAAGTCGTCGGAATTACAGTAAATCCATTACTGTATAGTTAAACGCACTCAAGTTCGGGCGTTTTATGGAACAACAATTATTATTGTTAAACGCTGCTGCTCGGTCGAGTACATCATATACCTCGCCCGTTTGTTTTTTAAAACGGTTTACGACGTATTGCTGCGACTCGACGACCGATCGGTTCGCAAACTCATTCGTATATTGTATATGAACGTATTATTATATACGCGTGACACCTCCTCGTCCGCTCGTGCGATTTATTTTTTTCCACTGAAATCATATTATTATGTATTATGACCTGCGCACACAGCACGGTTTTCTTGTAAATTTGTAATAATCATACTATATAATATAACGCTCTCGTACACTTGATATATATATAATAGTATTTATAAAAAAAAAATGCGTAGGCTTTTCATTGTGCCGACTCCGGTAGTGCCCGTCCATTCGTCGCAAGTCATATACATATAGGATAACCACGCGAAGAAAATATTATTATAATATTCTCTTTGTTAGCATACGGTATTTATTCTGCACCGTCGCGGCTGAATCGCCGTCGCGCCGTCGAGATTATCCTTTTTACGGACGACCACGAGTCGACGGCGGCGCGCGTATAATAAAAGCGTATTCATAATAGTGTGTAGGTATGTATATAAGCTAAGTCGTGTGTACAAACCGTTTGTGCGAAGTGACTCTTCGCAGTCTATTTTACGTCCGAAAAATCGCTATTAAAGTCTGTAGGTGAACTTCCCCTTATTGTATTGCAGTTATCCCGATAAATGTTATTAACTATTTTAATTCGGTTTTTAATTTGGAATAACTTACTATAATATTCTACTTGACATAGTATTGTATAATATACGACCGTCTTTATATCAATACTCAATTAAGTGGGTATACTTCATTGTTGTAGATCTTCTAACAAATATCAAAACCCAAAACTTAACTTTAATTTTTTTCCTGAGCAATGGGACCACGGGAGTGCCAAGATAGCCGTACGGCATACATAATAGGTACACACTTACACTTTTGTTCACGAAATAGTTCATTTATTTTATTCTGAATACCTAATGGTATATCTTAATATATTATGCATATATTCGTCGCCTTTGCGACCATCTCTTCAATCGTGTCCGATTGTGTTGCGGTCAACTAGAAACGGTAGTAAGAACTGGTCGAGAGGATGATTGGTTTGCGGACCGATTGGTAAGCGGTGCGAAGAGTCCGAATTAAAGACGGACGGATATAATTGATCGTCTCCACTGCCAAAAACGGATATTTTAATTTTTGGATCGGTATCCGATATAGGCAGTTTATAACAATATAATAAATTATGGTAGTCGCGATAATATACGAATATAATGGTCACGGGTACATTTATTTTTTAATTGAAGACCAGTTACGACACCGACTGCGTGCTGCAGCCTACAGGAATGGTATAAATATATATTGTATATCGTAATAAATAATAATATGATGTTTCGCTGCAGTTTTGAACGATTCAAAACACATTAAGAAAAAGTATTTTATTATGTACTGTAAAACCTGGATTTAACACTCCAAGAGAGTGACGGATAAAAGAAAAATTAATTTTTATAATTATTAAATATTTATATTACAATTTTAATGTACGTATATTAGTGTATATAATGATAAATTAAAATTATAATTTGTAATTTTAGTTTGTTTATATATGAATGCCGAATACTTTTTTCAGAGATATGTTTTTTTTTGATTTTCTACACGTACGTGTTTATCCCATAAAACGGGTGTTAAATGTTCTATTTATAATTCACGATACCATTAGGTCTGCAGTGGATGGCGTACAACAGAAGTTGACGGATGAAAGAGTGACGGATAATCGAGGTTTTATTTGTATACGTAATAATGACAAAACGTTATAATATTTTACACAACAACGGCGCTTGATGTTTCTCGTAGATTTTTGCCATGTTATATCTACGACGTTTCTTATTCCGTATTCGTCTATATAATATCATCTATTACGGTTTCTTTTTGCTGTCCGATGTCGGGAGGAGAGCGAAAAACGGCGACCGCCTTTTCCGTCTAACTTCGGGCAGAGGTCTCTTACATCCTATCCGTGCACCAACTGCACCATACGAGACAGTATTATACATACCAATTTTGTTTTTAAACTACGATGGACTGTTCATGTAATAATATTATCTATACATTATTATGCGAATTAAAAACCATTGACGTTTGGAATTCGCCTTGTCATCGGAAAGTCGTGATATTAATATGTCTACGCATAATAGGTATTATAATCGCACACACAACAGTGTATATATCAGGTATATATGACGTATATGGGAAAATATTTGTGCGCGTAACAGCTCGTTTTGTCGAAAACGCTCGTGCAAACAGACGTCGCGTCGGTATATGTATGTCATCGCGTACCGGACGACTGTACATCATATCGATCGAACAAATCAGTCTAAATAGCTGCGCAATATTAAATATACGCGTGTATTGTAGTAACATCGTCGTCACATTGCCCGTTATACACTTCGGACGAGGAGCTGCAGACGACTAGATCGGATCGGCGTCCGCAGGAAGATATATACCTATTATGAACAGTTTATTATAATATAATATAATATACCAACGAAGAGAACGTACATCATATATTATTATATTGTTGTAACTATTATAATATACCTACGCGGGCGCACAACGATTACACTATTATGTATAATATAATATATTATATACTTAGTAGATACGTTATAAAACGCGCTGTCGCTGTCGCGCTATATTATTATATATAGTATTGTGTTATTGCAGTATACACATTATTTTATATGCAATGTGTATATACGTAGGCATGACGCGTTCGATTTTGTTCCTTCTAAACTATTTTTCCTCTTCTCTCTCTCTCTTTATAAATTCATATAATATGTCTCTCTCAGCGTCCAACGTCTGTATAGGTACATATATATATATATATATATATACATATCATAGTACGCACACACTGCAGCCATACGTAAAACAACAAAGCAGGAGTTACGGTTCTACACACATACGCGTCGCGCGCGCGCACACGCACACACACACACACATCACTACATATATGACGTTACCGCCATCACGTGTTTTCCTATTGACTAAAAAATTATAAGTAGGTCTCCGCGCGACAGAAGGTTATGCGCCGCCGACTATAGATATATATATGTGTATAATATTATATTAATATATATAACCATAATATCGTTTATTACGACGTTGTTGTTCCCCTCCTAAACATCGTGTGTATACGTTGTTTGCACCGTACGTATACGTGCAGCACGTAAGCGCGTATATAATATACCGTTTACGGTCTTCGCTTCGAACGAATATTTCGCGACGCATTAACGACGACGATGATAATATAATATTATTAGTACCTATACATATCCATTAAGTAGAATCCGACGAAACGTTGGAGACTGTATGGTTTTTTATATACATATAGGTTAGGTAACCTATGGTCACAGGTACTTGTAGCGCCACCGAAAATCCAAAATCCAGTGGTCGTTTGCCATCCCCTGCAGAGCGTTTGGTCTGCTTTAATCGCGGCCATTGAAAGAGCAGGCGTAGTTTGAGTGTGATGTACAAGACGAAAGTATATATACCACGGCGTGGGGGCGTTAGTTTTGCGATAAATTTCGTTTAACTGCTAAACAGTCCGACCACTTATTGTACTTAATATTATTTACAAAGATGCGAGTGTGGATGTAAAGTTAATATACGTAAACTATTGGACTAAGTACAACTTTGTTATCGAAATGGAAATGCGCGCGTGAATACCTATATAACGCGACGGATTTGCGCTACCGATAAGAGAATATACATATAATATACTGCAATAGTATATTATATTACGATCATATCGTACACAAACAGCGGGACTGCCGCACAACTTTGGAGACGACTCGGAAAAGTCCGCTTCGCTTTAATGAACATGTGATAACACGTGTGTCGTGTATACCTACATGATATGATATATATGTATATTATTATATTATAGTATTACGTCGTAGTGTCGGGCACAAACGTGTCGTGTACCAAACTGTACTGCATACTATACGTGTAGAATATAATATAGTCGCTAACCTACATATACATACAATAATTGTATTGCAACAATAAATTCTTAACACGCACCACCATGTGCAATAAAAAAACCAGCTTAATTTTCATTTTTCGGTACAGGTCTCGAAACGTTTTCACGAGGTCCGCCGGGGTTTTATCTCATACTATATAACACTGTTTCTTTATTATTAATATTATATATATTATTTTAACGCGATGAAAGGCGAAATCTGAAGTGCGCGTATACGGCCGTCGTCCCGCGGCTTTCGCACCGCGCGGACCGCGTCACGATCCGCACGATATACGTAATAAATGTACAATATAATATTATATACTATATGGTTTTATATAGATCTACGCACACGGGTCTGTGTGTGATGACGACGACGGTGATGGCTGCAAGCGAACAGAATAGATCGGGTGAAACGCGCGTAATGCGTCGCGGTCATTATTCCGATTCAACCGGATGAGACTCCGCAGACACACGATGCGCGTGTATAAATCGCCCGTTAATCGTCACTCGTAGTGGTGCGGTTGTTATTATTTAGACTTGCGCGAGTAATATTTTGTCGACGGACTCAAAACCCATTAGAAAATCTATTCCGTAATCCTACGGTAAGTCGCGACACGCATTCATTACATGCGTGCTTATGGGTATATATATATATATATGTATTATATCGTCGCGCCATAGCATATACACATAATACGCCGCGTCTAATAATATAAACAAATATAATATATTATTATATTTTTCGGGGTGCAGGATGATTTTCTATTCCTTGACATGGTCCCCTAACCTATTATTTAACCCGATTATATACATCTTTAAAAACACCGTCCCCTGGTGTGACTGTGTACAGGAATTTGAAGTTAAAGCTGTATAGGGGATAGAGGCTATAGAAACCGTCATAATCATAAGTTAAAAAAAAAAACCAAAATTAATCAAAAAATATACGACTGTACAGTATAGTGAGTATATTCATTAATCATTAGTAATTATCTGTCGTATACGAAAAACAATACCATCGCTTTTATTTTTTTCTAACTAAAAATTCAAAACGGCACTAATTGCAGTTTACCGCCACATATTGGCCTGACACGTTTCATTACAACAGCAGTAATTGGGACTTGACGTTTTCGGACATTCGAAGACGTTAAATAGGTACAGGTCGTCACTGCAGTATAATATAATATTACACCATTCGTCCGGACCGCCGCAGCGATTGTATATAATAGGTATCTGTCTATACACATAGGGAGTGCTCGCCGTGTTTTTATCACCTGTGGAATGAACGTGTAGTAAGTGTACTTGTCCGAGTGTGTATTTCAGTGTATATATATATATACATAATACAGTGGTTTGACTTCAAAAATAATTCTATGGTTTAATTATATACGACGGCGATAATATATCGCATGTAAGTAACCTTATATACATTATAGGAACGCAGTGATCGAGTTTTTCGAAATCGTATGATATTATACGCGTCGACGGACACGACCGTGAGACAGCTGCCAGTGCTGCGCCCTGTATACATCACGTCGAGGCGAATGAGACGCGTCTCGCCGACACGTGTTAAGTACACGCGCGTATACAAAAATATAATAATAATATATATATACAAACGTGCAGTGCAAATACCGCGTGTACACATGCTCGCGGGACATCTGCAGCTGCTGACTGCTGTTCTCCGTGCATATATATATATTATATATAATATTTTATGTTACGGAGGCGCGTAATGCGCGGATTTTCAGAGGGGGAGCGCCCGCCGAGAAACCAAAAGACGAACGGACGAACGGTGCAGCGAACGACGACGGAGAAATGGCCATCACCCCGAAATTTATGGTATATACGAGTGGCTGCTATATGTATAATATATGTGGATACTTACATAAAACGTATATGATGTGTACAGTAGGTATACCTATGTATTATATTGTATTTAACAGACCTAACGCGTGACGTTTAATGATATACTATATTATACATATTATTATATGGGTATATGGCGTTGGCGTATAACCCCACAATATGGGTCGCGACGTCACAAACCGGCCGCATATTACGAGTATATTCTTGCGACCCGAGTTATGCGCGTATACAAACACGTATTCTATATACATATATATATATATGAATATATGATGATACCCGCTGCATGCAGCTATGTATATATATATATATTTATATCTATTTAGCGATTTTTTTCATAATTTTTTTACGTTTCAATCGCGCATCTCGTTGTTGTATTTCGTGATAAATAATTTTGATAGGTATATATGTTTACCAATAAAATTACCGTAACGTTATTATTATACAATGAGTATATAGTATATATATACATATATATCATATTATTATGAATTTTTTCCATAACACAATATATAGTATTGCATATTAGTGATATATAATGGGCATAACTCTGCGGACCTCTCCCCCTCTTCCAATGGTATAGGTATAGGTATACCACAAAGTCATAGATTTTTTTTTTTTTTATCACGTTTGGCATTCAATTATTATATTAAATTTGTATACTAATATATCTATGTATACGATACGCGTCTGGTATGTACCTACCTTATTTCGATGCTTTAAAACCTATTACGACGAATATCAGTCCGACGTGTAAACGGGCCACAAAATTTTTTTCCCCTATGCATTTTTATACCGTACATATTATATACCACAATTAAGATAGTTAATAACTTTAGTTCATTTGTCAGAATAAATGTGAAGTACGCTCGAAGCGTACAGTAATGAGGGGAGTTGTACAAAGTGTGCTTAACCCTTATAAATTCCATCACAATCCGAGCAGCTTACTGTCAAGAGATTAGCTTAAAACGGTTGAAATTCTCTCTGTCTGTGTTTGTATATATATATACACGATAATTATATTCGCACGTCTGTTTTAACACACTCGAACGATATTAGTCGATCGAATTGTTAAACAAACACGGGAAATCGGGTTTAGATCGCGTATTTAATATATTTAATTATAGAACGATATACATTATACATACACGGCAACTATGTACAAAATAATTCTTTTATCGTTGAACATTCATTACTTAAAAATCAATATTGATGTTTTTAAACATATTTTTTGTACATCAATTAGGTTCCAGCCAAAATAAAACACTTTAAAATATATATGTATATTGTATTATATTTCTTAAAATGTTTTTACTTTTTGGAATAACAATAGGTATACAGTTTTAAATTCATTTTCTGAGGCAGAATACGTTTCGGAGTATTTTACAAATTGAAGAGTACTTACAGTATTTAAATTTTTATTAAGTGGGGTGGTACTCCGAATAATTCTGATTATCAAAACTTTAAATACTCTAACTCATAGACTACTCGTCTGAATTTCAATTTGTTGTATCGAAATGCTCCAAAAAATATTCTAATTCAGAATATTAAATTAAAAAAGTATGTTATTATTCAAAAAATGAGTATAAAAACTAAAAAAAAATCAATAATAAAAATATTTGTTAAATGTTATTTTATTTGGATTGGAAATTAGGCAAGTAAAATATTTTCAAAAACTTCAGTAAAAGAAACTATAATATACGCTGCATATCAGTGAGGGCCCGCAGATCACGCATTGCGGGGGGGGGGCACGATAATATGGAGCCTTTGGTTAAAGTACATTTAATTCCCGTGAAAAAAGAATAGACAAGTCGGGAATGATAATTTTATAAGACACATGATTATCAGAGATTCAGGGAAACGCGCACCATGCGATGTGTCTACAGCATAGGAGTGTGGCCGAGATGGACCAACGCGCCTGAAAGAATAACGTGAAATTTTTGGGGCCCTGAAAAGGGCGATTTAATGTCTCCTCACGAGAGAGAGAGCATCGGGTCGGGATTAACCGCCCGGCAAGAGAGTGGTCGATTGACGCGCATTATAAAAATTAAAAAATTTTAATTATTATTTTGTTTAATTGTATTGGTATGTCGTTAGATGTATGTGTATACAGATTATTATATTCTTTCGCGGTAACATATTTTTTTATTACTGCTTACTACCGTATTTACATCACGTAGCTCTTGTTGTGACCATCAGACTCCATATATATATATAGATACAAATGATACAATAATTATATGTACTTTTGTAGGCTTCAGTTGCATATTATGCTTATAGGTACCTTTTTATTTATAAATATAATTATAATATTGTAATAACCATTAACAATTTGCAAATTATATTGTGTACGTTTGTTCTACTGGAATCGAGTAGGTATACACGGACACGCCGAACGGGTCTGTTGAGACTATCCGAAATTCCGAACTGATGATCGATTACCGATTAGAGATCATAATATTATGTATCATAATGCAGGCAAACAGCTGCTGTGGGTTTCCCGTCTCTCATTTAACATAATAATATTATACGTTTAGGTGCAATACATGTGTGTGCGTCGGAATACGGTCGGGATTTGTTGTTTGGCGACGGACAACTGTAGCTGTATGTATACCGTTTATATAATATAATAATGCATCAATATATCAAATAACACGATTCAAAAAGTCATAATAAAATATACATAATAATGTATATATTATATTATATTATATTCAAACCGCGCGAAATGTGTTCATAATAGGTATTGCGAGAGACGACACTTCTATCATATTATCATAATATATATAGTATAATCGGCAATCGCAGTCAAGTCGGTTTTGAATAACGATTTTTTTTTCTAATGTTAACACTTTTGCTGACTTAACGTCTATACCGTAATCTAAACTCATATCGGCGCATAATACGGTAAAATGATAAATAAATTATTATTATTTATACAACTGTTATATACCGTATACCTACGTGGATAGGTTAAAATATATCCTCGAGATGTATTTTATTACAAATTGTTTTTCACATGACTAAACGTAATAAAATATATACACAAACCACTTAAATGCTATATAGATAAGACGTCGACTTTAAATAATATAGTATCTATATATACCTATACATACAAATGGCCCGGGCCCGACATTTTGTTTTTCTTGGACGACCAACCGCAGCAGATTTAGTGTACAAAGTTAATCTGTTATCTCATCATCGATCGCGTTTGTCGAATCCGACAAGTACATATAATTATTGTATATATATGTATATACACATCGTCCCCTCTCCCCGCCGGACCCGTTATACTACCAACTCGTCGCCACCACCGTTTACGACCGGCCGATTATCCCGTGGGGCTGTCGCACGACTAAAAAAAAAAAACTAATTGGTGACGGTTTACCACGGTTTGACGTTTTAAAAGTTAAAACGCACTAACAATGCAAAATACGTATATATTATGGTGCGGCAATGTGCAAAATCCCTACTGTTATACGGCATGTAGGTATACGTCGATCAAACATATACGACGATAATTTGAATGATTATTAATTATCAATATTAATATTTAATAACGTACCAAATGACGTTATGCCGCACGCCGAGTTTATTTGTACGAGTTCATTACATACTTGTACAATATGTGTGTTTGTGTGCACAGCGTTTCCCACGGACAAAAAATCGATATTGTTTTCATATATTATAACCACTCAAGCCTCCGTCGTCGCCGCCACTGCCGCCGGCATTGATGGCTTCTCTCACTGTCGCGCGCTCTCTCACTCACTCTCTCTCTCTCGCTCTCCCTAATCGAATTTCGAGTGTTTTAAATCCTATGCCAACCTCGTTAATGTTATTCATTTCTAGTTTAGTGTATATAATAATATTATACACAAAGTAGATGTTTCATAATTTATCGATTGCACGTGAGATTCTAATTATAATAAAATATTAGTGAAACATTAGCCGAAATATGTGAACTATGTATATACATTATACATATGGGTGCGCATCACATTACAAGCACCGACCGTCCGTCCGAATAATAATAAACATTTTAAATCAATAACCTATACCTATGCGGCGTGTGTGCGTGCGTACATACGACGTATAATGTGAATATATATATTCCGAACAAAACTTGGACTAATAGAAAACGACAAAAAAAAATTGTAAATATGCAAAAGCCGCTCAAATTATCAGCGGTAAAACGGTATAATAATATAGGTAATGGATAATAACACGGTTGTATATTTATATTATACATAGTTCTGATAACAGAAACACATAAAATTACATGAAACATTGCGCCGGCGGCCGAGCGAAAAAAATCATGCGCGTCGTGACACGATACTCGCTTTTTATGTTATAGCTGCAGGTAAGTACAAGTATAATATGTATAGGAATTAGGTAGTACTATAGGTACTTAGCAGCTGCAGTGTGAACCATTAATATGTTTGAATATCCTTATTATTTGCGGAAGGGTGATGACGAAAACTAGCAACGGAAATATTGTCGACTACACAATAAACATTTTGAAAACAATTTGCCGGATTTAATAATAGTGTTTTTTATGTTTTTATTAGGTAAAACTAAAAATATAATATATCAGTACTGAACGTAACTTATATAAAAATTAGTATAATACTTCAAAACCTAACTGCAGTTTTTCCATCATAGACAATTTAATAATACATAAGTGTAAAGCTGTAGAAACTAGTTTTTTTATGACATATATTATCCGTTATAGTGTGTTCAAGTCCTCGCAATAAACTAATTTTGCACGTCTTGATATCATAACATAATTCAGAGTTTCACTTGGAGAATAAGGAGACACGGAGAGACTGAGTATACTTCAGATCATACCCACTTTTCCGACACTTCAGTAATAATGATAATAATAATAATAATAATGAAATAGTTAAAAATTAAATCTGAAAAAGATCATGATTTGTTAGTAGTGAATTGAAAAAAGTTCGGTACAAAATCGAATACTACACAAGTAAATGCTTAAGAGAGTATTATCAGTTACCGATGATTATTTACTGGTCACGGATCCACGGTTAAACGAAAAAATTTCTAAGAAATTACAAAAAGTGAAATAAAAATTATTATTCATTTATCAAATATTTCTTTTCTTTTTACATGTAATAAACTAATTTCTAGCTGAAATTACCTATAGTTATAACTTCTATTCTTAAATCCTTACTGGAAAAAAATGTCTAACAGTGGAGAAAAATAGTATTTCATTATTAGAGGAAATCGGTTATATCCATCCTATAATGTCAACTTGGCTGTTATATGTTTATTATTATAACTAAAATTTAGTACTGAATAATACTGATTTTAGACATTTTAGACAAAAATTAAAAATACATATTATATGGGTCTTTTTATGTCTTTAAGTTAGTTGCAATAGGTATATTTAAAATTATAGCTAATATAATTTATTGTCCATTTAAAATAAATATCAATATTACCACAATTGTCTACACGCGCTTATGGTTGAATAATGTTAAACTTTTTATAAAAAAGTAATGAAGTTAATAATAATAAATTAATAAATGTTTATTATTTAGTGCCTTTGTGGTAATTTGATTTTGGGGGTTAAAAAGAGGGTATGAAGGTGAAGCAAAGTCTCCCGTGGTTTTATATTTCCGATTTGGTGTAATATTAATTAGCTAGAAACGCAATTTTTTTCATGTCGTCATACACCTATATCATCTATTTCTTCTCAAGTCAACCACTACATATTATTATAATACATTAACTCGTTTGGCGACGTGTCAGACATTTCGCAAACGATCGTCATAGCTACACACACTGTGTGTATATTGCTGCAGCGGTAAATAGTTTTTTTTATATATATATGTACATAATTTTCTGTTTGCTGAACGGGCACGCTCATTCGACACAGTGTTCTCAATATATGCAACCGGAACGGTAAAAATCGACCTACAGATTTTATGTTAGTCAAGTATTTTTACGATTTTCCGTTATTATATACATACTTATACTTACGGCTAAATATTTCGATCCCAACACGGATATCGTCGACCGAATATTTTAATCCAGTCCGGTGCATAACGTACCGATATCACGTAACGTACACTCCGGTATTTACGAGATTTACTTTTTACAGCCCGTTTATCTGCAATTATATGTTTACAGCTGCAGCTGCATACCTATGTTATGCAGGAAGCAAGTATAGGTACCTATAAACATTTGTTGTATAGATTATAGATACCGAGACGTCTTCAAATACATTGTATATTATACACTTTATGCTGTGCTCGCAAGACTTTGTAGCCGGCCACTCCGCATTCGTATAATAATATCCGCGTAACTTTCCTATTTGTTATATATTATGTATAGGTATATAATATAGACGATTGACGTGAAAAAATAAAAACCGCAAGTGTAAATCATCTGACTTACATACGTTTATCGCGTCATATATTATCACTTATTCGCCAGTGCCGAGTGGCGCCTATACATACCTACCCCATATAATATATATACCCTATAATATGTAAAAGGACTAAACCGGCCAAATAACGTTATCGCGCCGCGGAGGTGTAACACGGTAACGACCCGCCCCACACACCGACACCGACCGCAACCCCACTTAGGTCGGGATCATCTGTTCGTGTGCGATGCGTTTGATTAATACCCGCGGGTCTCGTGGAAACTGGCCGTGAACCCGACGCCTACACGCAGTTATATAATGTTATATTATGTACGGAGTATACACCACCGCCGTCCCGTCAGTCGCGGCGCTGTACGTTTTAATATACTTACTCTATAATACATACTATATTATTAATGTGTCATTCTCTCACGCGTTCACCGTGACCGCGTAACTTTATTATTTTGTTTCGTTCATTAAAGACTAGACATGCAGGCAGTTTTTGCACATCGGCAATGAGAATAATACAAACAAGACATTTAAACATTGGTGCGCGTATCATATATATGTTATACCTATATTAAAACATAACAGCGATTTGTCTATAAATTACAAATTCAGCTCGATTAACAATCTAATAAGTATTAGGTCCACAGACCTGAGTTGACAATTAAGATTTGTAATTTGAATTAGAATTCCATAGTGTAACGCAGTTATCGCCAAATTCACCATTATTTATTTTAGGTAAACTACCCATAACATGTGCCTACACGTTTAACAAGATCGCGAACCAGAAGTGTATTCAGTATTGAGATATTCCATTAAATTAACACTGAACAGCCTATATATTATTATCATATATCCAATTATAATACACGATTCACCATTGATATTAGTAGTACGCCTAACGTATAATAAACAGTAAACACCGATGTTTGATGTTTACGCGATGATAACAAACAACAATAATAGTAATATTATATACCTTAGCCCTATAGTGTGTGTGTTGATTTTATGATACGAGCAATTTTAATGTTTTGTAAAACCAATTGTGGTATATTATATTATAGTCGTACACGTCTTGTACACGATGCCACCTGTCGATAATTATCATCATCTCGATAAAGGCCACTTGATTTCGCGGCAATACCGCAGTGCTGCTTTCG
Source organism: Rhopalosiphum padi (assembly GCF_020882245.1). NCBI lineage: Eukaryota > Metazoa > Arthropoda > Insecta > Hemiptera > Aphididae > Rhopalosiphum > Rhopalosiphum padi. The sequence goes on along the minus strand of NC_083598.1, from coordinate 17,375,415 downwards.
ATAAGTCTATAATAGTATATATAGAGGTACACGATGTTTGTATTATTCTAATACGCCCGCGGGACCCACTTGTGAAAAGATTAAATAAATATTTGTTTTACGGCTGCGGCGCCGGCGCCGCAGCAATTGTTTCAATGAAACGAGTTCGCATCATAATATATAATAATATTATACAATATTAAAATCTTCGTCGGTACGCGGCAAACGTCAAAATCGTATCGATCGGATTCATATTTACGTCAGACAATAATAATAATGATAATATGAGAAAAAAAGATTAATACAATAAACTGCAAACGTGTGTCAACAAACGAACAAAATATCAGTGTGTGTAAAAACTATTGTGTATCCGCAAAGCCGAGCCATCGATTATTTAATTATTATTGTTTGACGCGAACATGAAAAACCGCTGTTGCTTAACGCATTGCGATAAGATGGAAACTGACGTGTGTTGTTTTTGTGTTGTAATGAGAATGAAAACGAAAACACAGAATAAATTGCTAATGATGTCGCGCAGCCGCCGGCGGCTGTACAGTTGTTCGTGGCCAAGTGAGACAAGTCGGTTGACAACCGGAGAACTGCTGTTGAAGTGTATTAACGTTATTAAAAACGAAGCGACGCGTGGGCAGTCTAGGCGGCATGATGGGCGTGCATAATATATAATATAATATAATATAACGAAGTATTACAAAATTACATTTACTCTACACGAAATATCCCGTCGGATTTGAGGAATTTGGCATTTCGAACCGAAAAATTGTAATGCACTTATAACTTAAAAGGCATTAAATGTAAATACAAAAAAAAACGTGGCATTCTTTAGCTATTCTTTGAGAGAGCGTACGATAATAATTATAATTTATAACAGTTTATAACATGTATTGAATTGAACGCGTCCGAACAACGAAACATTATGCGCAGCGGGGAAGGGAATGACGACGAAAAACCGTCCGTTCGATAAACATAACATGATAATAATTGTTATTTATTATATTATTATAGTGTTTGAGGACGTCGCCGTATGCCGTATACGATTTCGGTCGGTGGAATTATTTTTAAAACCAATAATATTATGTTATTTACACCGTTACCTACGCCCATCGGTCGGTTTAACCGAGTGGTTATTGAAACGCTATACCATAATATTATATACGAGGTTAGCGGTTCCTAATAATTTCACATTATCGACGTCTACCCATTGTGTCTGGTCGCTCGCACTGCAGTGTACGCGTCGCCATATATATAATATACATGTGTATAGGACGATACTTGTCGGCTCATTTGTATTTCGGTTCTCGGCTGTCGGCCCTTTTGTTGTCGGCTATTTGTCGTGATCCATCCCCTCCTTTTGTAATAAGCCGCTAAAAAAAAATCAAAACGTATATGATATAGGTATATATATAATACATATATGTATAAACCGACGAATGGAGAGGACTGCTGCAGTGATTGTACAAAAGGTGGTATTTAGTCGTTATACCTTATTGCCTAACAAAACTCTTGTGTATATGACTTTGGCCGACCGTATTTTAATTTTGAAATCGGATTTTAATTCATTAACGAGTTTACTGCATTGTGAATTTTGATTGGAACGATTTTTAATATTCGAACAACTGTTTTGTGTTGTATAATATACATATATATAATATAATACAACAACTAAAACGTCATTATAGACTCATAGCATTGCAACTACTCACCTTGTTGTATATGCTACCAAAAAATTATTATCTACTGTAAATTATTACTCCACCGGGCACCGGGTAACGGAGTAAATATCTATACACTTATTTGTTTAAGTGTCAGCTATTAAGAAAAATAGCATAATAATACGACTGCAACATACATACAATCTCGTCACTCGTTAGGTATAAGAGTATAAGATACTATATATAACTGTATCGCTGCATTATTAATATTTATTTGATCCTAAAAAAACTGATATAATTAAGCTATATAAGCTTTAGAAAATATAGGAATTTCAATAAAACTTGACTATGATGAATATATTATCAGCAAAAAAAAATAAGTTACAATTTAAAAAACTTTTATAATTAATTGATAGGTAGTATACATAACACGCAACATATTTCGTTATTGATAGTATAACGGGAACCTATTGATTCCGCCAATATCGAATCTGCCAGTGCTGGTATAATGTACTTATATAGACTATATAGTCTAAAAACAACTTATATCGTTTCTTTCACCTATCAATTGTTATTGGTAATTTATATTTAACTTAATTATGTAACCAATCTTTTGAAAATAATAGCCCAAGTATAATAAGAATATTTTATATTTATGTATAAATATATATTTAAATGTTTTATAAACAAAATTTACATGTTTATAAAACGGATGATGCCTACCTATATATATATATATAACTAACATGATTAGTGTAGGAAAACAAGTGTTAGTCGTCTTATGCTTCGTTTAAATTATCACCAGTCAACGACAACAAATCAATATTTCAGAAAAAAAACTATAAAACGATATTTTTATACCGATAATTCATATTCAAATAAAAGTATACACTATATATCTATAACATATAATATAACCATGTAAGTAAAATCAAACTTTAATTTTTGTAACCTATCAGAATCTATCCCCCTTCATCACTCAAGTCCACAAGTCCTGTAATTTTACTTTAAGCCTTAAAAATTTACTTATTGTTTTATATTATGTATACTGATTGTAATTTGTAAATATTCATTTAAAAAAAAAATAAAAAAAACCTATCAGAATCAGTAGGTTATTTTTAAACTACCTGTACGGGCGGAATCGATACACCTTTTCCACTAAAAAAAATAGTATAAAAAGAATCGATAAAACCCCATACAAAACATAAATAATTTTTTTGATCATTATTGATATTTCGATTGAAATATAAATATATAATATTTTTTCAATAAATGACAATCCATGTTCAAAATTAAAATATGTCTTTAACCAAAGGCTGAAAGTCATACTGTCCTGTCAGACGTTTAGGTTGAAAAATACAAAATTTGTGTACAAGTAACTGAAAACCTCTTAATGAGAGGTGATATTTTAGTGTTTTTTAAAATCCTTATTTCATTTAATGGCATGTATTGTATTTCTCTGCTGCAGCAACAATGCAGGTTTGTCGTTCGTGAACCCGTGTTATTAGTTTAGTATTATAATTCTAGAATTTTACGCTTCCCGATTTTCGTGGACATTCAAAATATTTTTTATCGAACGTCACCCAAACGAAATTTGACTCGATTTCCGGTATGGGTAATGTGTCGTTGGCGACCGGCCTTGGCCGATCTACTCAACGGAGGTCGTTGTCGTCGTAGTCTATAGGGTGTCGAACTCTGGCAAAACGAAAAAGAAAATGTGGGTAGTTGTGGTGTACAAACACACGGGTCAGCCTGGACAACATCCGAACAGATAAAATATATTTTACATTAGAGTATAATATAATACACGAGATTTTGGCGCAAGCGGTCCCAAACTGAAATTATTATAGTCAAAACAATTTTATTATAAGTACTTGTAAAATATCGATTGAAAAAAAATATATTATGAATACAAAAATAACGTTTACCCACCTAATAATATAATATTATTGTAAAACGGGTTTTAATAATGTACACTGAAAACCAGTCGGCAACTCCATACGTTATAATTCGAGTGTATAAACGATTGGTAAATTTTTCGATTCCATATCAGTGTAATAGTAATATTTATGTATATAATACGAGTGTGTGTGTATATACAACATCATTAAAAAGTGATTATTCTATTTATTATCGTTTCTACTGTTTCGCTGTATTACGTGTTTAGTGTATTCGTTTTTATAGATCTGCACACTTTCACAAAACGAACACACGCGATCCCGACTTTTAGAGGCTTTAATGAGCGAATTAACGTTCGGGTTTCCTCAAAAATTCTCGATTTATCGATCTGTTCAATACGTTTATGTATAGGTTCTTTATAATGTATTATGTATAGTACATACGAATGCCTTCGAGGGGCCGGGCCGCCAGACGAAGGGTGGGCGCTCTTTTAGGTCTTCTAATTTTTGCTCCCCATACGTTTCTTTCACATAACAAACATAACATCGTGATAGAAAACGAAGAACGGCATTCAACCTGCGCCGTATAATAGAATCAGCTGCTCGTATTTCCGATACATTTCGTCGAGCGAAGGAGGAACACGGTTTTCACCGATATAATACGTGTGCAGTACGCGCAGGCAAGGCATCATGGAGAAAAAACTACACATAAATTATTTTACGCTTGTCGTCGGCGTGTCAGCTCATATAATATAATATACGCAGAACGCAGTGCCCGTTCGAAACTAGTTCACGATAATAATGTTTATAATTTTACTTATTATTATTGGTCTGTTATGTACACACTATTATTATCGTTGCGTCGAACCGTCGTAGGTACACGATATTTGCATTTCATACACCGTCCTCATAATTTTAAAATCATAATATTGTAAGTATTGTATAGGACATATAGGTGCATTGATATCGCTCCGTATATAATATTATCTGTAATACTTGTAATAATACCTATATGGTCGTGTATGGTATGCAATGTGATGTGTGTTCGCGTGCATTACGTATTATACGGCCGACGACGTGGCGTAGGTTTTACCTACGAGTAAAAGCTAAAAAACATATTAAAATATAATTCGTATCGTTGTGTTTTTGTATACACACATTTCACGCTGCTGCAGGTAAAAAACGCAAATATTGTTTCGTACGAAATGTGTCGTCGACGCGACGTAAAACAATGTAGTTGACCCAATGGTTCTCAAAATGTTTACATAATAAATCGGAGATATATTATTATTATTGTTATTATTATATAGTCCGCTGTGGAGTAAACCAGTAGTGATTGCAAGTAACCCTTCGTTAGTGTTAATGAACTGACCCAAGGTCACGTAAACTGTACATTTTCTACATAATATATTGTTCAACAATCAATATTTTGTTTGTCGTTGTATCTACACACACACACACGACATAATTCGTTCTGCAGACTCTGTGATTATACTGCTGTTCGTTTAATCCGTAACGTTATTATATACGAAAATGTAATCGCTGTAATACCTACACCATATTATAATATTATAGTATAACATTGTAATATAACAAATAACAACTCGATGGTATTCATTCGGTGACGACATATTAAACGGATGAAGACGAAGGCATTTGTTTCACGGACGTTCGGCATTCGATTACCTATCGTATGAAAAAAAACAACCCGACTTATAGTCCGGAAAAAAAAATGCAAACACTGCCCACATTTTGTTCGTCCGACATCTATAGGCTGCTAATAACAACCTCGTAATAGACGTGTATATAATTTTTCAAATTTATCGTAAATAGTTGCGAACGGCAGCGATATTCTTTAAGTATTCTCCAGTGTGCGTGTAAAAATGTCTACGCGCATACCTGCACTCGTTAGAATAAAAAAAAAATACTAACGGTTGCTCCTTTTATTGATGTTACTTATACATCTATTTCGTTCAGTGTATAATATACAGTGTACACCGCGCTCGGCTAGAGAAACGAAACGGAAAAAAAAAACAAAAAAACACTGTAGTTCTTACGGTTTTTAACAGCTATTGAATGATTTCAATTTTTTTTTTTTTTTTTTGTTAGTTTTTGAGTATCATCGGTACTTTGTTAGATACTTTAAACTGCTGTATCGGAGAAAAAAGCCAATACCAATTAAATATTTTAATTATTCCGAGATTTCAACGCAGTATTATCGGTTAATTTCGGCGAGACGAGATTAAGGCGTGGGATGCTAATTCCATCAGATTCTTAAAAATAAAACGATTAAAACTATTGATTCATTATAGTTAATTACAGTTTTTTTCACTAAATATACCTATAGTATAATATATACGAGTTGATAATTATATTACTTTAAATTACTAAATTACGTTATTAACTTCAAAAGTGTATATTCGGCCAAGTATTTAGAATATAATTTAATAATAAGTGTGTGGCGCTTCAATGTAAAACAGACCTAACATTCCCAAAAATATAATAAATATTTAGTTTTATACGTCAATTTTTATAATATAAATGGCGAGAGCTTCTATATATGGCATATAATATATCGTCATATTTTGATGAAACGTACGATTTGGTCTATTTCCATGTAAATGTTACCTCAATGTTTCATGATTAGTGCAAAACACTCTATTTCATTCGAAGCAAATAATGTTAAAACGAACTATTTCAAAATTACATCAAAACGCACTATTTACTATTATGTTATTCAGTATACACCACATAACATATAAATCAAAATGCGCACTATATTAAAAAACGTTATATTTCTAGATTGAAGCATACACTTCTAATTCGCACTATTCAAATTTATTCATACGTAATACATTGTGAAAAAAATTACCATTTTAATATGTAAAATGCATTCTTAACTTGTTAAATGTTTATACTATTTTATAATATTACCAAAACATAAAAAGCTGGTTCATTATATTAATTTATTTAATAGTTTGCACGACTGTTCCACTTGTTTCCTGACCTTAAAGCATTTGTAAAAAAGTTTAATCCAAAAATATTTACTATGTTTTTGCTAAATAAGTATTTCTAAAATCAGATGAAAGATGGAGATAATTTTGAATTGAAGATTCTGAATTAGAGTTTAATACAGATTATACATTGAAATGTATAATACTACAGGTATCTATTATAAATTAGTATAAATTTAATCATAATAATCATTATTGTATAAAACTATTTATTTTTCTATTACTGTATCTATATGTGTACACTACGTTCACAACTAAATATTTGTAAGGATTCTAAGGCAAAACAGGAAGAAACTGTGACGGAGTGCACAAATAATATAATAATGTCGAACCAACAAACAGTTAGGTACTATAATATTATAACATACATATTATAGGTGAACCGATAAAAAAACAGTTATGCGAAATTGCGTTAAAATTAACTGAGTTCAGTGGTCGGATCGAAATTAAAGGGTACTTAACTAGACGTCCGACGTGTAAAATGGATACAGAAATGTGGAATATAAAAAAATAAAGATGAGGTATAAGGCAATTGTCCAATGATTGTTATTATGTTTTATTCTTTTATTTGACAGTTTATCGCGATATTATATTATAGTATAGTGTATATTTATGGATTACATTTTAATTGATATAGTTAATTAGTGTCAACAAAATTCACCACATTTTGATAAATTTACCTTCGAAACTTGATAGTTTAATTTTCAAATATTTATATAGTATAATATAATGCTAATCAGAATTGATAAATATCTACGCTAAACTACGTCAATTATTTATTTTGTTTTTCCAAACAGTATAAACTTCAATTCGTGTTGAGTAAAGACTAAAGAAGAACACAGTTTTTTGTCGCATACATACTGCACAGGCTGTCCTATAAATGTGGCTGTGTGTGTGTGTGTGTACCGAGTTGTTCGATAAGTACGATTTTTAAAATTGCTGAGAAATGCCACCGTGTACTCATGCACAATCGTGTTTCCGATGAGCCCGGAGAGATAAATCGTACGCAATCGCGTATAGTATATAAGTGTTCTACCCAATCGACCAACCGAGTCAACCACCCTCCCCCGTAAACACGGGTCCGTGCTGTACGGGAAAATATTATCGGTTATCGTTTTATCCGCGCGAGTGTATTTTTTTTATCGTTTTGTTAGTATATAATAATAATATTATATCGGAGGACAGGTATGATAGTTTAGTACACTATCGGGTGATGAAAAAACGCGGGTTTGAGAAAAGAAAATCGGTCGGGCGCGATTCGACTCGCGTAGAACGCATAATATAATGTAGGTATAACGACGAAAAAAACAACCAGTATATTATGCTCCCGAAAACGTGCACAGACGCGCGCGCGCGATCGTAGCAGTAGGTACACCTCTGTATGCGACTATACCTATATAGGTATTTAATAAATATACGTTGTTGTAATAATAATAATAATAATATTATAGTTTCACTCGTTCCAAATACACGACAACGGTATGCGCGCATTGTACTCTGTACGCAGCCGCCTTGCAGCCGATATTATGTTGTTTCGTGTAGGTATATTATTTATATTTATAATATATGTAAGCGTGTACTTGTGGTGTGTGTGTGTGTGTGTGTGTGTGTGTGCAGTGTGCATAGACCGGCAAACGTCCGTCCGACCGAGGCGTATAATAACGTGCGGAGAGAGGGCGAGGCCCTCGAGACATTTTTCTGTGTGTGACATTAAATCGCGCGTGTGTGTGTGTGTGTGTGCGCGCGCGCGTGTATACAACAATATTATGTATATATATGTATGTGTGTGTGTGTGTGTGTGTATGAGTATATACGTTTTTTGTAGTCTTTTTCAATTTGTGAACCGCAGTCGTCGCAGTAGAGGAAGCGGCGGCATCGTCGTCGTCGTCGGCTGGGTACGGTTCGACACGGGTAGGGGGGCCGTCGCCGGAGTGCCGGACTGGTATTCTCTCGATCGACTCAATTTTTTTGCCGATTATTTGACGTCGGTAGACGGTAATAATACGTTTTCGATAAACACCCAGTGCACATTACGATATTACAGTATTATTGGAACTCGCAAATATATAACGACAATCGACTTAATTCAATATTGCGCCTATAGTGCGTCAATGCCGTGCCACAAGTGATAATTACAATAACGATATATTATATCGTATAGTATACTCACCGTAAATATTAGTGGTGGTCAATAGGCCAATATAGCTGATAAATATACAACTATAAATCAATACAAACAGAGCGGTACGGAAAATAATAAAATAAAACCTCTTGATTGTGTGATAAAGTGTGTGTGTGTGACGTGTATTATATAAGTACGTTAGTTATATTGTTGTGTTTGATCGGCGCGAGTGAAACGATATCATTGTGAAGGAAAATCGATGGCCCGAAAATCATAAATTTATAACAATAAAACCGTGTGTAGTATGATATATGTTTCATATAGGTGCATTTGTATAATGGTGTTTGTGTGTGATGCGTGTAGAGGAGGGTCCTCGATTACCCGTCTTTGGACTGATTAACACGTACCTACTCTATTTAATATAATATTATTTACCATTTAATAGTGCAGTAAGTATTGCTCGGTACTCTATACGTATACGCATAACATGTTTATTATTATATATACGATACATCGGCTGCGCGCGTATATGTGTATACATGGTACATCGTCCGTCGGTTGCGTGGGATGTTCGTGTGACTTGTGAGAGTATATATATATATGTGTGTGTGTGTTATATTATATATATATGTATATATTGGAAACGATGGATGATAATTATTAATTATTTTACAATATTATGATAAAAAATTATAGTAATAATATATCGGTTGGATTCATTAGTCATCGCTACTAATGGGTAGCCAAAGATCGTCAATTATTGAACAGTACATAATATAAAAAATAATATTATCGTACTCGGGTCTATCTCCTATACGAACAGCAATAATGTTTTGTATTAAGTACACGGCGCCGACCGATGGACTTTGTGGAGTGAAGAAAGATACCACGTTCCATGTCACAACGATTTTACAATGTTCGACGATAACCGCAAACTGAATTTCCCGTTTTGTATATTAAATACATTTTTTTTTTTTAATTTTAAATCGATAAAAACGCAATGCCGATTTGTCGTCGACACAACGTGCCGCTGTACGTAACTATATACAATATCATCCGAATAAAATACTTTTTCGTTCAGTTACTTTTTACTATCTCTCTCCCTCTCGAGTATCTATAATTAAAACAACGACCGTTAACAATCTCAACAAACAATTAATTAATGGACTTTAAAATTTCTAAATAATATTTCAATTTTAGCAACGTGTATAATATGATGATGACATTGTATATCGTCGAGAAATTTAACCGTTATACGATTTTATGATTTATATATACTGCAATACTATAATATGCTATATAATATATACATAGATATTCTTGTTTTAATCAGCTGTACACTAATCTCCCAAAAGCGAATCGATCGTTTGGTAATTTATACTATTTAAACGTCGAGTTTTCTTTGAATATTCTCTCGCGGAACGCACGAAATAATAATTAACCGTGAACGACGGTGCGTTTGACAACAGCAGCAGCTCGGCAACCGGCGAAAACGCGTTGACCCAAATTTCTGTCTGTTTTATCACGATTAAATTATTTTTCCACCAGCGATTTCACAAGCTGCAATACAATTATCGTTCTATTTATTTATTTTTCTTCTACGCGCTATGCGATACGATTAGTTTTTCGTGATTTGATTTTATTCACATTTTCGACTAAATAACAATAACGAAAATATTATGTGAAACATATAAAAACGTGTAATACGCGCAATTATAACGATAGCAAGATATTCGCTGTCGCATATTAGTATATATTACACAGTTTTCTCACATCAAACGCAAATATCTACCATCATTCAGTGGCCGACTAAGCCGTTTCCCTCAAACATATACCAAATACAAAAACGTAATATATAGTTTTAAAATAATAACCACGGGCTATTGTTATTATAGGCCGTTATTATACAGTATGTAATATATTATAACATATTATAATATATATATATCTGCATGAGTTAAGCGCTTCGTGCAAGCGTTACAGTTTACTATTGGAATTACAGTGGATCGCCGTTACTTATATATATATATATACATACATATAAATCGTGACTTAATGTTTTTTTTTCTATTTTCTTATTGATTTTGGTATTTTCTTTTTTATTATATTATTATTCTCGTATATAGAGTCTGTTTGAACATATTTTGTTCACATTTTACAGCGTATACATAAATAAGTGACTTCAAACGTTATGATTATTTGTCGGCAAGCCAAATATCCAAAACATGAAATCGGCCACTTGACAAGGCGGACCTTCAAACGTTATTATAGCAGGTACGTTTCATGCGACATAATAGGCGTGCCCTATTTTAATAAGTGCAATGTAAAAAATGTACTAAAACTTCGTCTCTACATAATACGCTTACCGTAAATTTGACTAATCTATATAAAAATGAATGCACTAAGATTTAAAAAAAATAATTGTTATCGCAATAGGTGTTTATTATAGTATTGTATGTTGACGTGCTTTCGTCAAGAACAAAATAATAATTACGCACGAAAACGCATATAATAATATCATGTGAATGTAGCATTGTAGTATAGTTATATTATTATAGTGTCACTGTATTATCGTAGCACGCGTGAGTCATAAAACGCAGCAGTTCACTTGTCCCATTAGTCGGCTAATCTAACGGCTTGTCATCTTTGTATTTACTCGTTGACACTTTTTCATACATTTTTTAACGTTTAACATTACAGACAGCATAAAAGGATTTTCTCGCTAAATAATTACTCGGCATGAAAAAATAATTTACACACTTGGCGCGAACTTTATTTTACATATTAGTTTAAAACCACACCGTGTTATCTTTTCTTGATTCGGTTCCATCCGAATTCCGAGTTGACTAAATATTGTTGTAAGTACAATGTAGTGTTGTACAAAAGACGGTTAGAATACAACAGAATAACGCTCAACTGAAAATGCAATAAAACAGAAATTAGTATCTAAATCAATTAAATCTAACCAGACGTGAAAACATTATTGTTGCACCGTAATCAGCTTTGTTTAATATTTATTTATTTCGCGCAAATATTATTAATATTTAATGCGATTTTTTTTTTTTACAAAAATATAAATAATATTTTACCTCAATTAATTTTTTTCCACAAATGTTGTAACCAACAACATCAGATTTTATTTGACTTTTATTATTGAATTATTTAAACAAGAGGGAATTATTATCAACAGCTTTTTTTTTTAATATTATACAATATTATACATAGCTATAACAGGAATTACCTTTTTAATTCAAAAGTCATTACAACGAAATGAAATCCGTTTGTATAAATAATTAATTCGTTTGTCTTTAAAAGTCTTAACTATCGATTTCTTTAGTGCGTTGAACGCTATAGTCATAAATCGGCATTAAAAAAACCTAAGCTGTACAGTACGCGCGCGATATCATAATACAGCCTGCAGTGATATAATGGCTATGCTCGGAACACTATTACATAACATTATATTAATATAGCAGTCGCGATATTATAATGACGATAAGAAAATTGTATAATTTTTTTACTTTGTATAATACTCGTCGTGACAATAAAACTAGTGTACTTATATATTTTTAAAGGTGACTAGCCAGCCACGCGCGCTTGTGCGTGGATGTATGTGTGTGTGACGAGTGTGTTGCGAACGCAATTTTAAATATTTTATCACGTCAAACAGTCAAGCGAACAATTTTTTTTTCGTTTACCCGTATATATTATACAGCGCCGATTTATTATAACATGTATAATGTATAATAATAATGTTCAGATAGGCGTCCGATTATGATTCCAACTGAATATCCGAGTACTTGCAGTGAATGCACGCGCGGTTCGGAGCCGTCGCGGTCTCCGTATATAGTGAATCCCGATGACGGTATGACTGGCGCGTCCGTCGGGGGCGAGGGAGCGGATGTCAAACGGACGGCATTAATATAATAATAGAAACAGCTCTGGATATAATATATAATATATAAATATACGGTGCAAGAGGGTGGTGACGTGGCGTAAATACTTACGTCGATCGAACCGACTGCGCGCGGGTTAGGTCTGGCATTTTCGTGGTACTGTGGGGGGGGAGGGTAGACGGTACCTGGTACCTGGTACCTGAACGCGGTGCTGCTGCTGCTGCTGCACATGATATTATTATATCATACATAGGTACGTTATATCATATTATATATATATATATATATGTATATATAGTGGCGCGCGGCCTCCAAAACGACGTTCTGTAAATATTGATTCGATATAGCCGGCCTACATATAATATATTATATTGTCGTACATGTACATCACGCGGCGAGTGTACATATAATATTATTATTACTCTGCAGCGGCGGCAGTCGTGGACAATACGAACAATGATGGTGTTTTCTGCCCGGGCAGCAGCGCGGTGGTACCTATACCAATACACTCACACGGCATCGCACACGTACGCACAAACCGTGTGTGTATATATATTGTAGTGTATATATATATATGCGTACAAACGTAAAAATACCCGACTAAATATTTTTCACGTTGTGGCGAAAGAGGGTTTCATTCATCGCACGCCCTTGAGAACACACACGCGGGGGGAACGAATCGACGAGGGGTTGAGCAGTGTGTGTTAGATTTCCGATCATTAAACGACCTCCCCGCGGCGATATATATATATATATATATATATACCGCGCTAAACACACGTACAAGCACATATTATTGTTATATATATATATATATACGTATATAAATACACGAGACACGTATATTATATTATTGTTATATATTTACCTCTCAGCAGTGGCCATCGACGGTGTTGTCGTCGCGATGGCACAGTGATATGATAATTTGTATATACGATATTATAATATTAGTGTTTGTACGATAATAATAATTGTACTGCCATAATAACATTGTTATTAGTATATACCTACCGTTGTCCTGTAGGCGGTATATTATATTCTCGATGCGGTGCAGGGCGGTTTTATTTATAATAAATACAATATTATATTAATTCGATTTTTTCCTCCGCCGCACACTCGTTATTGTTATAAAGTTTTTAAAACGATAATAACGTGACGGTGTCGTGGCGAAAAGTTTTGTTGCGGTTTGTTTGTATAGCTGGTATACATATTACGTTTGTGTGTACGTATATATAATACAAAAGATACGAGACGACAACGCGAAAAATAAGTTCTCGGCCATTTGATTTCGCGACGGATTCGCAATACGTGTATACATCTACAACGCGGAGTAAATGACGCGGAGCCGGGTCGAGAGGTTCTTTTGAAAAACACTTCATTTTTATCCTATTAACTTTCTCTTTTCCTTCCGATAACCGAGCGAATCGAGACCGCAATGTCATATTATTATTATGATTATTATTGTTTATTTCACGGCGGATATTATATTTGAACGAATATTTATATGCGGATATTGCGTGTTTCGTTCGACGATCGTTTTCATGTACACCTATATAGCATATAGGTATACTATTGTACTAACATTTATTAACAACAATTGATATTTTCGTTATTATATTACATTTTTTGAATTAAAATTTATGGTATTCATACATTATATTATACTGTACTGGCTGTCGAAGGCAATTTGACGAAAAATTAAAACGTGAATATTGTGTTCATGTATATACATGTGTGCTGTATTACATCATACAAAACTGGTATGATATACGTGTACGTGTTATATCGTGCGGTGTGCGTCTCGCTTCTTCCCATCACACATACACACACGCACACACACATATATACATCATATATTTTTTTCTCTGCCGGAACGTTTGTTCCAAACCCTTTTCTACGCAGACGGATGGAAGTATTATAAAAAGCATTTTATCTTCGCAGGTCGTGCGGACGGCATATATGTTTATATACATATGTGTGTGTGTTGACCTATAATGTAATAACAGGGGGGGTTGTTTGTCGGTGGTTAACATGGGTGGTTTTCGAAAAGTTAATTACAAGGATATATTATTGTGGGCGAAATCACAATTACCGGGTATATCGAATGCATTACTATATGATTATACATTATACACAATAAAATATATTATATTCTATAAAAGTATATATATAGGCAATCTATTATATACGTGTTACTACGCCACAATATACGGTGCAGGTACCTATAACAGTCACGTGAACGATTTATATTTAAGTGCACGTACGAATTATGTGATGGACATTGTATATTTTATATATTAAATAATATACACCTTGATCACCCACATTTAATATACCTATAGGTACTTATATTTTCGAGTTATCGAAGAAAATCGATTTTTACACTTTGAACAGTGCGTTTCGTAATGCTAAACAACGCAATTAACGTATTGGTATTTGGTTTTACAATGTTGCGTGTATTGGTGTATTTGTGTTTTTATAGTATAAACTATTAAGAATACTTTGTCTCAAAATGTTTAACATATTTTCAATTATTATATTTTATATAATATATTAAATCCAAATATGACGGGAATTGAGAAAATCGATTTCATTTCGCAAGCTCTCCTATTCCCGATTTTTATAACCCGATTACATTGATAGTAATAATAATAATAATACACTTTAGGTACACTTATTTATATTTGTAAAATAATTTTTGTATGATAGAATCCATAAAAAGAAACGATTAACAAAAGTAATACTATTATATACTATATATTCACAACTTCTATGCTCCTAAAGCAGTAATAGAATCTTAGATAAAAAATTGTGGACATATTATACTTATGAAATAATTAAAATAATCAATAATAATTGGAATAACTGTATATAATAGATAATTTTAATAGAAATATCAGCTGTAATAAATTTCACTAGTCGACCGAACTTTAATAGTAAATATTTCATGGGCATAATCAAAATCGTAACACGGGTTTTTAAAATAACAATACAACTTCAAAAACCAATGCACTAATAGATATATGTATTACACGCTGCTCGCTGTATTTATAGAAATAAAAGTACATTTAATAATCCGCAATATCAAAATTTAAAATTATAATTAAGAATTCAAATTCAATTTTAAACTGTATTATAATAATATGAATAAATTACAATCAATTAATTCACCTATCTGAGAAAAGTGAGAACACAAGTCCAGGTTATTCAAATCAATATTATAATGATTCAAATTTTTACAACAAAAAACGCTTAATTTATCATGTCATATATGGTATAGAAATTTAAAATTAGAGTATTTCCTAATTGTTTCATAGAACATCCCAATTCGTAAATGTACTCGATCATTACTCAAAAATCCAAATAAAATAAGACATACATTTTTCTAATAAGATTTCTAGTATATAATAGTTATAAAATGTAATATATTGTATAGTTTGTAAACCTTGTGTTGTGTTACGAAGACCAAACATTCCCACGAGAAACGTCCTGGAATTTTAAAATTAGCGATCGATAACCACAAAGACAACGTTGACGTGTGATGGGGCGAAGTAATAATGGAGTTCTAAATTGTGAACTTTGATTCTTATAAAATTCCAAAAAAGATTTTTGACGTTGGTATTGACTATTCAGTTAACAACTAGTAATATTATGTGATTTGATCTTGGTAAAAATTATTTTAATTACCTATTTACCTATTGTATTGCTATAATAAAACAATAAATTACTAAACATTTCATAAAATAATCTCCTCTCTGCAGAATCTTTTTTCATCGTATACGTATTATAAACTATAGTCTATATATATAGGTTTCAATGATTTATCACATTTATTACAGTGACCTACTTGTCCTACTTATAGTGACGATTTACTATTATGATATTCAACACTTACTATTTACTACAGCACACTCAGTAACTTATTCAGTTTTTCACATTACTTAATAATATTTTCTATATACCCGAGCTATATAATATAGAGGATAGAGTCATTGTTGTATAACATATTAACATATTTACACTGTTTATCACGACACGCAGTATTCCCGTATAGTATTTGGTTCCTATATTTATACGTAAAGAATATCTATATATGTTTACTGAACAACTAAAATAATAATAATAATCTGTCAAGTGTCAATCAGTAATGTATTATATAACAATATCTTCGTACGGAAAATGTCGTCTATATAATATTATATATATCTACTCTATAGTCTATATATTATAATAAACGAGCGAGTCTCGGCTGGTTTTAATTCGGTGTCGAACGACGTGCTCGATGGTCGATGAACCGATTGACGAAAAGAGTTTGAATTTTAGAAACCAGAGGAAACGAGTGAATATTATAACACTATTTATGCGTTATTCTGCGTCGAGGAAGATTTCACTTTTGACGTTCATGGGAACCCGCCGCCGCTGTTGTCGTAACATTATCGCGTGTACCGCAGCAGCACCAGCAGCAGTAGAGTTATAACACACATACACATCACTATTGTATACGCACACACACACACACACACACACACACACATATATATATAGGAGGGGTCCCGGCGTTTTTGTGTATCGCATTCAAGAGTTCACGGATATAATAATATGATGAATAAAATGAACACGAAAGAAAAGAAAAAAAAAACAATATTTTCTGTTTCGTACATTGTTGTGCGTCGGGTCGGCGGATATTATGTGTGTATTATATACACATTTATATTATTATTATGTATATAGGTACGCGCTGGGACTCTGGAGACTGGAAGACTACATAGGTACATACGGTTGTTCATTGTTGGTTTCTGGAAGAGCCGCCGCCGTTATAAATACAGAGACGGACGGTCGACAACAGGTGCTAAGCCGAAGAAACGCCGTCTCGATTTATCCACCGCGTGTAATAATTTTTTTATGTAGTAGTTTTTTTTTTATTTTCGTCGTCTACCGAAAACACAGGGCCGGTACCGCCGCCCGCCCACGGGTAAAGATAATCCGGTAATGAGGCGACTACGGGACCGCGAGTATATAAATATTTTATTCGGAATATAATAATTACTGCCGAGGCGATTTTTCAATTATAAATAATTCGATGGAAGCCCAAAGTCGCGGTGTTCATTATAAATTATAAAAACTAAATAGTAGGTCTATTTGACGTGCGAATTTGCCGGGATTACATCCACGGACGGGTCTATACACTACGTTGCGGCGCCCCCGAGCGCATGCGTCTCGGTCCAACCGCGACCGGTGGAGGAGAAAAATTAACAACCTATTAATTAATCACGCCGCCTCCGCCTCCACATCGAGAAACTCAAAGCCATTTCTACCTCGTTCATCTCTTTCTCGTTCCACCACCACCACCTACGCAAACGTTTATAGCACCGACGTGTATCACAACCGGCGCCGGTCTGTGACAATCCATACTTATAGTGGTATAAAACTATATATTATATTTGTACGTACATTAACTTTTACTTATATTACTCAATCATAATTTTATATAAAAAAAAAAATAATAAATAAAACGTCACCTAAATCGCGGGTATAGGTAGTAAGGTACTTCTACTGTGCATAATACGTATATAATGTGGCCACTCTATCGAAAATTGCGGTCGACTGCGGCTGTACAACACAATAAACAGACGGATACGACCTCGCCAAAAATATGTACATTTTACGATGATAAACAATTTTATGCGTACGTATAATTTTAGTATACATAATATCATCGTCTCTTTGTGACAAACTAGAGCATAGATAAAAACTTCATCGGATTTTGGAGAGTACAAGTTCAAAACCACTTCCCCCGCGAAATGTTTTTTAAAAAATATTTTTTTTTGTTTTTTGACAAACGTAAAAGATTAATTTTTAAAAATAGTTGTGAACTATACCTCCATCCTATTTTTTTTTTTGTCTACGTGCTCAGGCGACGAGAGTATGTTACAAATGAATAATAATAATAGGCATAATATATGATAAAATATAATAATGTCAACGAAAAAAGCTGAATATCCGCGAGGACCAAATTGTGTATACGCGCGATTCCATTTGTTCAAATAATTCTTACTCGTTGGTGTTATAACCGTTATATTTTAGGTGTACTGTATATTTAATTTATAATTATATTGGTGAGTAATTTATATAATATTATACGTTATTTATCCGTCACGTGCGTTCAACATGTTCGAATAATGTTGTATAGGAATATCGTATTTAAGTTTTATTATGGTAATTATTATACTTATTAGTTATTACTTAGTAACGTTACATTTCCAAAATGAAATTAATTTAAAAACCTTATAAACATTTTATGAATTTTAAAACTATATATAATCCTATAATAGGATGACATGCGTATACGAACAGTTAAATAGATTTTTCCGGAAATTTATCATTTCAGATTTCCTACTAACAAATCATAAATAAATAGACACAATATGAAAAAAATGGAACTGAACGATAAAATATTATGAAATACGTAAAATCGTTTAAATTGAATGCAAATATGCAATACAATATTAGTCTCACCGATACGCAACGATTGTATAGGAAACTCGTTGATGGTTTATTGATGCTGTTTTTTCGAGAACTTATAGACGATGTACAGATTATAATACTATAAACAGTATAAACTGCACGCATGATGGTAAGAGGTACCTATATAATAATAATAAACAATAATTAATAGAAATATAGAATATTATTACAATTTTCTCGATTTCAGCGTGCCGCATACGACGGGAAAGAAAAATAATAATAAAACAGCTCTCACTGTACGCGTATTACATGTTATACAACATCGTGTATACCCATTACCCACCTGTACACATGCGCGGCACAATGAAACCACCTAACAACTCTTATTATACGTTCCGCTCGGACGCGATAATGCGGCCAAAGCGATCATTATTTTTTTTACACACACTGATATTACCTACAATATTATATTATAACGTCGTATTCGTATATATACTGCGCGTGTCGTCCGCCGTTGTGTGTGCTATTATTTATTTCGTGTGTGCCATGCACATATATACGTATCCCGTCGACGTTTTTTTCTACATATGAGTGCATAGGCACAAATAGGGTCGAATAGTAATCCACCCCCTCCAAACGGTAATTTACTAATTTATGTTCTTCGATTTATTTCGACTGTCTTCGCGCGTCGATGCAAACACTGAATACGAAGATTAGGCCAGCAATACCGTTTAAGAGAGCGATTTAGTGCAGCAGGTTTATAGGATATCGACAGAGTTAAAATTGTATAAATATTTATGTGTCATTACTCATTATAATAAGTATATATATTATGATTTATAGTTTTAAAATATTATTGCAATACCTAAAAAGGAGAACTAATTTAATATTGTGAATTGTGATCGTTGTAAATCGATGATAAAATATGTTACGCATTAGTTTTCTTGAAGAGTTATTATCGTATTATTGTTCTAGATTGAATTGTGTCGGGATAGCGTCCGTAGGAAAAAAATGTATGGGGCTCAAGCTCCCGTCGATTTAACTCCCTATTTGCGCCCATTTTGTTTTGCGGCGAAAACCGACGGGTCTCGGTATTTAATATTATAATATCGCATGGAATAGCGCCGGCTGACACGATACGTTTATACGTTCTATTCTGATGATTATAATGAATAGTAGTTTACCCATGGGTCGACGAGAGACGTCCGCGCTCGTGTTCAGCGACGGCCGCTAAATGGATTGTAATAATTCAAGAGAACAACATTTACCATACTTATACTTACAATATGTATGTGTGTGCGTGCGTGTATGTGTATGTGTGTGTGTGTGTGTGTGTGTGTGTGTAGTTTAATATTGTATGCGGCACAACAAACTTGACGGAAACGCACGCGCGGGCGAGACGAACGCGGAAAAGTGGAAAATCCCCCCGGTGCGTCCCAAAACCAACCTTATTATCGAACGGCATTCCGAGTTACCCGTCTCCCTTCCATTCCACCACATCCCATCGCACACTGGCGAATTTGGGAGTCGGTGGTGCAGTGCGTATATATATATACATCCCCGGAGCTGTTGTGCCGGTATGTATATCCGCCGTACAGTTAATTAATTTATTACCGTTATTTATATACCAATAAAATAATGTGTCGTCGGGAAATTAGAAAAGAATTACGACCCGATTCGTCTGTTCTCTCGTGTAAACCGACGAGGCGGACGAACGCGTCTAAACCCGCGATATAACATTATTGAATATTATTATAATATAATAATATACTCCTGTCGTTTAAATTCAAAAATAACAAAACGTCGAACATGATATTTCGTTTACCGATCACAAATGGTATAGGGCAAGTACAAAAAACAATGTCGCGATAATATCGACGGTTGGTTCGCACAGATCTCTGCACCTCGACACCGATATGTATATGCCATAAGATGGTTATTGTATGTACAATATTTTAAATGATTTTCGACGCGAGGCCACACCTCGAACGTAAATCATAACAATACATTAATAATAATGCCTAGCATTTAACAACAATAAACACGATGATGATGATTATTGTCGCGCGTGGATCGCGTGTCGTCGAGTCCCGCGATTATTGTTATGTGCGTAAGGATGATTTCTCCGTAAAACCGTTTTATAAAAATATTATATCGTTTCGCCGAAGGTCGTCGTCGATTACAACGGACGGACATACTTAAAACAATAATATGCTTTGTACACAAGCCAAACGGATTTAGCGCGCGCCGCCTCCGAGTACACTGCTCCCACCAGCGCCGCCGCCGCCACCACCACCGCCACCGCCACCGTACACCGAGTGTGTTACGACGACAATGCACACACTCCTCACGAGAACCTACCGCATACTCCGACAATGTAATATTTTATTATAATAATTTATAATAAACTATTTATGTAAGTGGCACGATATTTACACTGCGCACCGACGGCATAAAATTATGTTTTACTGAAATAATTACGGACGTGAAACTTGCACGTCCACGATTGTGTGCGTAAGTCTCGATGTGTGGATCTTATTAGTCAATCCTCGACCGTCTGAATTCTACACAACAATCCGTATCGACAAATAAAATCATAAACGTTATTATTCATATATAGTGCGGTGGCACATTTGGTCAACCGTTTTCAGGGCTACTCAGAAAGTCAGAAAGCACTATATGTGCGTGTGCAGCGTGCACGCAGAATGACGACTGGTATAGTGGTATATATATATATATATGTATGCGGTCCCATCGAAACGGGCGACGATGACAAATTAATAACAATTGTTTTAATTCGAGTATTGTTTTCAGTGTCGGTCACATTATCGTTTATCATGACGGTCGAAAATTCGGTAGCAATTCTATTATATTATATTATCTAATTTGGTAGACGACGAAACATTAATAAGGGAGTTGAAAAGGTATCGCTCCCACGGCATTCAGACAAGGTATGATATTGCCGTGTTGATGCCTCGATGGTATGTCGTTCCGAATATTTTTTTTAGAAGATCATCCATTGGCAATTGCCGTTTGTTAGATTATATTATACTTTCTCTGTGTGTATCTAATGAGGCATATTATAGCGAAATTCCACTATAAACAAAATAGAAATTATGACGTTCAGGTGACGTGATAATAGGAAGACCAAAAATAAGTGAATTATTTTGAAATTGTGTCAAATTATGCTTTTAGTAAAAAAATTGTCTAACAATGAAGTTGCAACGTTTTACGTTTTTTTTATACAATTATATTACTTATAATCTTATAGAATCTTTAAACTTCCATAAATTAGTAATAAATTAAATTAATAGTAACTTGAATATTTTACAAAAGGGATAAAGGTATTTAAACTCTATAGTTAACATAAATGTCTTTTATTTCACCTAATGAAATTTTGACTTAATTAGGTGCATCTCTTATACCTAATGAACGGACACAATAATATTTACGGGTATATCGTCTCCTCTAAATTTTATCGTTTATTATTTTTTTTTTCAAACCCATTTTATTGTTACTGTACTTAGAAAATATTTAAGCTGGACAACCGTAATTGGTGTTAAACACACGTTAATTGTATCTATTCATAATAATATGTATCAAGAAAAACAAATGCAACGTTCGATTCGTTCGTCGAGTCCAATTATTTTCAAACTCTCAAACTCATTTGAACATGTTAAAGGTTCGACCGTCGAATATTACAACAACGTTCTCCGCGGCGTAACGATTTAATATCATCCGCCAACGCCAGTGTTTTCATTCTGGAAAAAATGTGAGACAGTTTTTCAAACGCGTACATACGTATTGCGATTGAATAGTCGTACATTAAGTAGGTTTTTAGACTTTGGTGTCTCGAGCGCCTCCCGGTGGTCCGTTTGACGGCACAAAGACAATAATTTTCGGTAATTGTTTGCACAATGGGCCCCCATATTATTATAATCCCGAGCGCATGCGTTATCGCAGTCATTTATTATACAAACAATATATTATTATTCACCACTATGTTCTTTGGTCATTTTAATAACAGCATTGCGATTTGCGAAAATAATTTCGAAAATCTTGTTGATCAATATGTCGAGTGCGCTACACCAACTTAACTGCACAACATAATGCTTTTAAATTGTAACGTGTGACCAATGTATATGGGTGGTTTTTATTGAAACGTTATTTTAATTGTTTTGAAAGCATTCGTTAGCGGCCTAACAATAATATTATGTGATTTATATACATATAAAAAAAGAATGACCTTATAAACTGTACAACTGTATAAACTGGTACAATGTTGGAAGCGTGTGACCAAATTCATATATTATTTTTTATTTATAATTAACTAAGATGATTACATAATTTTTTGATCGTACATTAGACCAAGCATTTTCGGTAGATCACACTGATCACATCAGAGTATTATATTGGCACGTCACCAAGTGTTCATTGCATAATATGGATCGGTTAGTCGGCTCCGACGTCATTATCCATATTATCATCGTCAAGACACATATTATATGATGAGTATTTCGAGCGCTGCGTAAATGTGTGTAATCTGTACGCGGTTATGATAATAATTATTATTAGGTAGGTAGGTACTACATATATTAGGTACATCGTATACACTCGGGGACCGGGGTTATGAGAAATTGACGCGAAAGCAGCAGAATATGTTCCAAGGATTTGTATAGTAATTCGCGGCGTCGAATTAAGACAGTAATCTACCGACATAATCATAATAATAATAATGACACGTTCGACGTCATCGCCACCGACGACGCCACTGCGTGCAATTTTGTAACACGTGATTATAAGCGCCCGGCCATTATTATACACACTGTGTTCTCAATAATCGTATTAAATATTAATTAGATCGTAATAACAACCAATTACGATATTATTACGGCCTTATATTATAGTCCGCACAGTAGCCCCGAACCGGAAGCGTCGTTCTTTTATTTTTTGTTTCTCGTCAGCTCGACCGCGCAAAAACGTTTTCTCGTTATCACAAAAATGTTTCGGAACACGTGCATTGCGGACGACGACTACGCGGGCGGAGACTGGTTTGTATACGAATAATAACACAGTGATAGCTGTCGTTAAATCGTATATAATAATATGATATTATGCTCTGGACCCGACGCCGCGTGCTGTACCTCCCCCGACCGCATAATAATCTTATCGCGAGCCCCCCCCCCCATCTCGCGCATCCTACATACTACGTGCCCACAGGCATCGACACGAACAGTGTGCGTCCGACGACATTATTCTGGTTTTCGTTTGAAACACGAACCGCGCACATAATATTATCTACGTAAATCCTCCCGGTTCGGGAGGCGATCATTAAAATATATTTATCATCGCCGTCCGACATCTGGGCGACTACCGCCGCCGCTTTTTTTTTCCGTACGATTATTGCTATGCTCCGTGCCGTTCGAAACGTCTATAAATGTAATAATGATAATGATATATTATCATCGACGACCGCTGCGGCGATAGTCGGGGTCAGGACCCTGTCGGAGTGTTTTGTCGAGTTCGCGTGGCCCTTTTTTTCCTTCTGTTTTTGCTGAGATAAACGACAGTTATCGTATTTGTGTACACATAATTTTAGATGTATAGTGTCACGTTGTGTGTAGTGTTTGTTTGTGTGTATAAACAGACGGTCTCCGACAGACGGGTTGTGTACGTCATTGATACATTCACGAAGCGAGTACAGAGAGAGCGCCGGATTTGCATGCGTAACAGAATATTCATGTTAATGATTCCAAAAGTAGAATATTTCCTATCATTATGGCATTATTATTATTATTATCATATGGTTGTAAAAGGGTTACGGGTGGGTTGGATTGACGGATTGCGATTTGTCCGTCCTGGTAATAATGTTTCGCTTTTAATTTCAAAAAGTGCATCGACGCATCGCTATTCGCTCGCGCTTATCCGTTTATGTATAGCCCCTTAGATACCTACTGATGTCCCGTGTTTGTTACACTACAGTCTACAAGTATGAAATATTTTGAGAAAACACATTGCAAAATAAAACCATGTCTTTGACGTCTGACTGTGGAAATATATTTTTCAAAGAACGGCGTAAACAATGTACACCTATGCGGAGACGTCAACTATTTTCTCATATAAGTAAAATATTTAAGGAACAAACAGTCGGTTTGTAGCAAGTATAAATGAACGTTATAATGGATGTCTATTGCTTATGCAAATATTTGGCAATATATGCGAGGTTTGAAACAAAATAAACATAGAATACAAGTAACTTATGTTATTTTGTAACGGGTGGATTAGAATTAGAAAGTCTTCTGTGGTCAAAGGCTTAAGATATCTAACTCTTACCACCAATCTATCCACTAATAAGCATGTGTGTATGTGTCCAATTTGAAAATGATATCAAATGTATGAAAATTCAGTAAAAAGCAACGCAACGAATATTATATGATCACTATATTTTCAAACTATCGCTCAGAATATATATTATAAAAGATAATATTGCCTGTCAAAACCATACAAGAGAATAAGACTTAATATGTTGATTGGATTTTAATTTTGTAAACTGGTTTAGATTCATTAACCACGTCTTAACTGAAACGATTTTTAATATCCCAAGTACCGTTTATATATTAAATATCGTTCGGCGATAAAAAAAAAAAATAAAACACAATTTTTACGTTCATCCATATTTTAATACGCATATATGCGGGCAAACGATGTATCTATTAAAATGTTTAAATCGAACATAATATTTAGCTGTGGATTGGTGTATGCAGGGATTGATATGTATAAAGGAGTACTGGTAGAAATGTTTTGCCCG
The DNA here is from genome assembly GCF_020882245.1 of Rhopalosiphum padi. Taxonomy (NCBI): domain Eukaryota; kingdom Metazoa; phylum Arthropoda; class Insecta; order Hemiptera; family Aphididae; genus Rhopalosiphum; species Rhopalosiphum padi. The sequence goes on along the minus strand of NC_083598.1, from coordinate 17,349,563 downwards.
AAGTATATTCAAATATCGCGACATAATTATCACGCCGATGACTGACCGTATTGTACGCGACGGTGTTTGATGTTTTATATGGTTATTATTGTTGGTTTGCTGCCTTGTCGGGCCACCCCGAGCGTCGGAACCCGATGAAACGTTTCGCCCCGGTCGTCGTCCTCGCGTTGTGTGTATATACGCGCAGTAATATATAAAGTAATAATAACACACGGCAAGAGTTCGGCTGCCGTCGCCGCCGTTGTCGGATGCGTTCCGCACCGGTTGTCCCGCCGCGCAAGAGACCGGTTCGATTCTCGGTTTATGACAAAGCGGGGGCCCTGGTGTACTGCTCGTAGGCATGATAATATTATATTATATGTATGTATATGCTCGCGTGCGTATATTGCAGAATATATACAACACAACAACACGGTGTATGTATAGGTATATATAGGTGTACGTTAAAGGTTTTCGGACCGATTTCATACGTCGTGAATTACGACTACGCGGTAACACGAAACGGGTTTTTATTATGATTATTTCATTTCATCTATCGCAAACCAAATACCAATCTGAATTTTTTCACTCAAAATCGACAATTTGACCGCAGACCAGTAAGCTTATTACTAAGACGTTTAATAGACGTGTATTTGATATACGAGTATATTTTTATCGTTCCGTTTTTCAGCCGATTAACATGCTGCGTGAGAATTGAGAATTCACTGTGGTATCGTCATCCATAAAACACCGTATATTTATGCGTTGTCTTATAAGTCGTTATTATTGTAATATTTGGTGTCGTCGTCGAGTTTTTGGACAAAGTCTTCAGTGAAAAATTGATCGGCATTTCGCACAACGTGTCAACGTACAATACATATTATAATAAATACAATAATACGTATAATAATGTTATGTATTTTTTAACCTACGATTTTAAAAATCGATCGGCTCTGCAGGACGCTCTTGAATTGCGCCGAGTCACGAGAAATAATTATTTAGTATTCGACCTAAAAACGACGACGTAGGTATACGACGTATATGTTATTATAACCTACAATAGTTTTTTTTTTTTTGTTTTAAAATAATAGCGTAACTTTTACATTTTCAGACACCCGGCGCGCGCGTTCAACGACATTCTGCGACGGACGAAAAAATATGTTTTTAAATAAGTCAAGTTTATAATATAGTCGGTAAGTACCGATGAGTGTAAATCACTTCCGAGGACACTGCGTTTTCTCCGTCTTACAGACGTACTCTTACGCAAGCCAAAGAGGAAATTAAGTTTAGCAGAACTGATTTTTGTGTTGTTAGTTTTAATATTTAAAATGAATTTGCCTATTATTAAAAAGACAGAAAATTAAATGTGGTTGGACGTTGTTTTTTTAATATATTTTTAAGCGTGTTATGTGTATTTTTAAAATTTAGTATTTAAATATGTCGTAATAATATAATATCAAAACTATAACAACCCAAAATTGGCAATTTTTTCATATTGCTGTGTTTATATACGTTTGTATATATACTTGCTCATATAGTCATGTGTGATCATTTTAAAAATTCCACCTAATAAATGACGTACTGCTGATATCAAAAAAATTATAACTATTTGCGAGTAAGTAAAATTTTAAAAATAAAATAGGTAAATTTAAAATTATAATTACTACCAATCAATGACAAAGGCATGATATATTATTATGCTAAATTCATTTCGTTCCAAATTCAGACCGTATCTTTCCTATACATTTGTATTCTTTTAATTGTTGCATATAAAACGATATAAAATAATCTGTAGATAGGTGCGTATGTTTAATGTTATATACATATTTTATTACATACAAATATACAATCAAACGTAAAAATATTCTACAGTAATTTTATTCTATACAACTTTATGAGGGCATAACTTGTAATTTGTATTATTATTATTTGTTATTAAATAAATATTTATGTTTCGATATAATAAATTACAATTATTTGTTAAAAAAAATATATTATGCGCGCAACCTGCAGTACCTATGTCCTATAGAGTATAGATATCAATTTGTAGATAAAATTTTCGCAAATGTACCTACGTAAAAGTAAAACGGTTGTCACGCTTTAATAAGTGATATACTAATTTAATAATAATAATATGAAAGTACCTACGATAAATAATAAACACTAAAAATCTATGCATCTTCGTTTAGGTATATTATTAAACTCATCATTAATTGTTAATTATTATAAACGGAATTTTGATAGCTGTTTGGAGTACTTACCTACCTATGTGTTCGCGAAATATTACAATTTACAACCATAATATCGATTATTAATTATTTACGTAGCCATATAAAATAATAATAAAAAAAATTATTTACGTGACAATCAAGTCGCACAGAAATCGACCGATTATAATTTGCCGGCATTGTCGTATGCATTTCGTATGCCCCGTACCATGTTTCCGGCAAACGCTTTGGTGCCTGCCGGCCGTGATGATTACTCCGAAAATCGCCGCGCAATAAAAAACGTTGCGCTGAAATCCGTTTTTTGGCATCCGTGCGCGATTTTATTTCGGGACATCGCAGTCGAATATTGTATATTTGTATACAAGTATCATGTGCATATAACAAAAACGAATGAATAAAATGTTAATCAAACTCGACGCGTGCGTGATCAAAAAAAAAATAACGATTGTTATACACAATTTATCATACCGATCTCAATGGCCATTGCCGCAAATTTGTAAATAGTGTTTGAGGTTTAAACCATACCAAACTCTTATGAAGCTTTTATACTTTTATAGTATTACAAAACCTCTAAAAAAATGACGTAAATTTGTAAAATCTTAAAGTTTTTTAAATGGAAGAGGAACAATAGTTAAAGGGATGACTCAGTCGATCTTTACCGATAGTCGATAATTTAAAGTTTCGTATATCTACTTGAACAGTCTTGGCAAGAGGATGAAAACAATTTTTTGTTCCATAATATTAACCCCTTTAATTTGAAAATATTTTCAAAACCACCACTGTGTAAATGATGATTTTAGAATTAAAGTTCTCATATTATACTATTCTAAATCCACGTATTGTTAACACTATAGTACTAACATAACGTTAGTAAAACGACTATTATTGCTTTATATATTTTTATTTATTCACATAATTTTCGTATTTTATAATATTGCAAACCTAACGTGCCAATTGAGCAGATCGCCGGTTTTTGTTCGTGTTTGTCACAATATTCTCGCGTTCTGTAATCGTCCTTCGAATAATATTGTTATAAATTTTATCTTTTAAACGAGATTCGCACGTGTATACTATATAATATTATAGTGCGCATGTTTATCGAGGTCAATAAATTGTGAATTTTTAAGTTGTTTTCTCCAAAAATGAGACACGCGCGTTTATACTTAAATATAATTTTCAAAACAGACGTGTAGCTGTTGCAGCAGAGTACGATTTTATTTTACGCTTCGATCGTTCAAAAAATCCGTACGAAAATGTGAAATCGTTAAATTTTTACCGGTACGTCGTATTATACCCGCATATGTTGTAATTTTGTAAATGATCATTTAAATTGCGCATAACGAAATAACTTACTCTAAAATTAAAATACAAAAAGTAAAACCTACGAGTGTCGCCCCTGCATAATGTGTAACCTTTACATTTGATAATAGATCAATTCAAACTAATATTAAAAATAAAGTTAAATGGAGTTTATTCTAAATGTAAAATGTGTTATGTTATGCGTAAATTGGACGGAAACAAGTACAGAACACGTCCTCCGAAGAACATTAAGTACAAACTATGTTTGAACAAAGTTTTTTTATATGTTTATTTAAAATTTTATAACGAGTTATATGAATTAGTAATTTGAATTTATTCATAACTCATTATAAAATAAAATATGAAGATCTTCACTCGTGCACAGTTTATATTCTCTCTGACAAATTTGATAATAGCTCAGTCAATTTTCTCTAAGTTGACTGTATATAATGAATCTAGTATAATATGTAGATTTTATATTATGTTTCACTTGTGTGAGAATGAGACAGTTCATATCGGTACATCATAAATAAATATATGACCATTGATTTTGATAAATCTTACTGCAGACGGCTGTTTTTCGTGTGTACATTGTGTAATTTAAATAGATATATTATGATCTATTACTATATTATACAATGTTGGAAACAGTACGCGTGTAAAACGATAACGGACCACAGAAATTCCGGAAATCGATGATAAAAAAAAAAAAAACATTGGTACGCCGCCTTCAGACAACGCAATAACATCGAGCTCTCATACGCGCATGCGCAGCTATACCTCAGACCGGTTTCTCTTGCTCGCGCACTGCACCGTGGCGATCATTGTCGAACGAGCTTATCTCGTCCAAGGGCCCCGTCAACCGAGTACAAATAGTATTATTTAATTTTTTTCGTTCATAACTAGGTGGATTTGAAATTGAATTATGGGACTGACTTGATATGATGCCATCTCATCCTGCTTTTAAACGTGAAAAAAACCCTCGTACTTTGTTTTTTGTGGGGGCAGGAATATGTGTTCTGCTTTTGAATTCATTTCATATTTTAAGTTCTTAGAAAGAACATCTACGGAAAGCATGTATGTATATAAATTTATACTGATATAATTAATTAAAAGGGGTCGAAGTCAAATTTGAACTTTTTAGATTTATCGTATCGTATACTTGAAAATGTATTTTATTATCATTTTATCAATCTTTATTTATTATATTATGTTCTTCATTTTTTTTTCTAATTCGCTTGGTGTAGGTATAAAGAAAAATACATTTACTTTTCGTCGTGATGGTGTTTTTATTTTCATTTTTTTTACTCCGACAAAGTATATAAAAAACTTTATATTGTTTCAGTTTATTATTTATTTATTGTTATTGTTTTTATTTTTTTAATTACAAAACTTGTGTGACTGAAATAAATATGTTCGAGTAGCAGCAGTATATATATATATATATATATATATAAATTTTTGTAGGTGCACCATTAACAATTTTTTTCCCAGCCGTTAAAAACATTTCATTCAATTATTTTATCTTCTCTTATAGCTGCCGTCGACAACTTCATGTGAAAAGTATAAATTCTTCAAAACCTAAAATATATTTTTACTCATTTAACTATTATTCTTATGAATTTATAATCCGATTTGAAATTGGTTCAACGGTAAACGATTTACCGAATGATAATGAATAAACTATGATTTTCATTATTTATACCAACGATTGTATATTATTTAATGTGGGTGATGAGCACTGATTTAATTTAGTTTTCATATATTATGATTGATTTTCAACGTGGTCAAAGTTAAATTCAAATTCACAAGTCGAGAATTATACAACCGTGAAATGTACTACATTGGTAATACATTGATAATATATAAAATACTTGATCTACGTATACAATATTATAAAATGGGAATATATATATATTATACTTAAGCAAATGCCTGGCTTATTCCATTGTTCTGCGGTCTCACAAGTTGTGGCTACTAAAATAAATAAAATAATAAGCCAAACAAACAACGATTTTGATCAAAACGCATCCATTTTTCTATAGATTTTCATTATCACTAAATACCAGGTTTTTTCGTGCAATACAATAATAATCATACTATGCAGTTACATAATTATTCAATGATGGTAGTGTTTCGTTGCATTTTTTTTTGCCTTTAGCCTGCGTATGATAGTTTTATTGAAACCATGCGCCGCAGAAGAAATATTACATCATCGATCGACTAAAGGCCAATTGGTGTAATTTGTAAGTTGACTTTAGAGACTTTTAGATAGATCATTTTAAACGTATTATTTTTATTTTCGAACCGGTATTGAAACGATTAATTAATCGAACGGCAAACGCACTGAGTTGTGAAATATAAATTATAATAAATAATAATTTGTACGCAAGTAATAAGGAAACTATTTAATAATCATAACGTCTACAAATTACAATATTGTTGGTACTTATATAATTTTGCTGAATCAAAATAGTACATAACACGTAATTATTGAATTTAATTGATTAAAAATCGAAATTTTCTCGTTAACTTTTCTATATTTTATTTGTGCGTTTAATTTATTATTATTATGTCACGTGGCTTCTAATTAAAACCATTTTGTATTAATTAACTTTGAACATTATGACAAAATAGAGAAAGTCATACACCAATATGACCTATCTCAGCTAGATTTATCTCCAAAAACACTAAACTACGGTTTATTATTTATGTTTCTATATATATGTATATTTGTATCTATCCATCGCATTATATAATAATTATATATTTAATATCATATAGTAAAGTGAACAAATTATGTGTATATATTACCTGAAAAGTATATGTTTCCAATTTTTAACAATAATTGACACAGATTTTTAACCTGTAGACGTATACCACTAATTATTATTTTACGTATTGTGTTCTGTAAACGACACGATGCATTTGTTGGTCATTTGACAAAAATTACATAAATTAATATTTTTTATTCTGTTATTCTCAATTCGTCAGGTATATTATACGATATAATATTTGGAATATTTCAGACGTTCGTTCACGCAAACGATATCGTATACAAATTACATAATATTGTTTTCGATAATATTAAAATCAATATAGTTGAAAACATACAAGTTTTTATAGTAGTATACCTATAGCATACTTGATATTGTGTGAATATATTCTGCTTCGGCAATATATATAGGTATATATATATATAGACTTGGATACTGCACACGTGAAAACGGTGGTGTTATATATTTGTATTTTTTTGCCTTTATAATTTATATATTGTAATATGCGACGATTATAAAACATTATTAAAAAATCGGAATTTCGCAATCGAGATGGACCTTTGGAATATTATCTACGATATTAATTTTCGATTTGAAAAAGTCAGTCTAGAAAAAAAACCGCACGGTCGAATGGTGCATGTAATCGATACCCGCTGTTTGTTATACAGCACATATTTGTATTTATTCAACGGCTATAAATATTATCGGTACACAACGTAATATATTATTATTATTTTAACATGTTATTGTACGCGCGGCTTGTAGAACTACGAGAAACGCTTAACGGAGGTCAAAGCAGTGACAGTATTATTAAAATGATTCCGAAATCGTTGTGAATATTTTAAAATAATATCGGTACACAGCCTCGTCTAGGACATCGAACGAATAACTATTGCGCTGAATAATAATAATAATAATAAAATGATTACGGTTTTGTACACTACACGGTAGATAATATGTATATCATTCCCAACGAGAATTATTACACATTTCTGTTGTAAAAATAATATTACGTATGTATAATAAAAAAAAGTAATGTCGCGTCTACGAAAATGATAATATTTCGGTCGCGGTTTGGTCGGCGGCGACGGCTGAAACCAGTTTTCCCCCTCGTTCCGCAGTAACGTAATGACGTTTTATTCTCTACTACAACACTGTTATAATACTGCGACGGTCATCGTCGGCCGCGAAAATTCACTCTCTTTTTTTCGATTCCAAAACGACGTGATAAAAGTGTAGTAACTTCGTCGTCGTCGTCGTCGTCGTCAGTGTGTGGGGTATCGATCGAGAGCAAAAAAATTTGAAAACCGACACCGACCGTTTCCGACCCGACCCAAAAAGAAGAACCGGCCGGCCCTATATCATTCGAGATGTTTACGACGTTATGATATATTATTATGTTAACCGCTCGCGCGCGCGTGTAAATAATCGACGGTCGTGTATTCATTATTATTTTTTTCCTCTTGACGGGCGGCGGCGGCGGCAGCAACAGCAGCAGCGACCGCGCGCCACACACACACACTGTGCTCTGCCGCGGAACCAGCGACCGAGACGAGTAGGAGAGGCGGCACACACACACAAAACGGGCGCTCGACGAGCACTCGCCCGCCCCCGTCGGCACTGGCGTCAGTGCGGCCGCAGAGCGCGTGGGTGCCAGTTCAGTGTGTTTGGCGTTGCGTTCTTTTTTTTTCGTTTTCGATTTTTCGGGCGGTCCGTCTTGCCCTCGTCACCCCGACGAAGGTTTTGTTTATCGTTCTCGCCGCCGCACAGACATGTCGTCCGTCATCAACGTGCGGCTTAACGAAAAGATGACGTTACAGTTCGTCGAGCTGTACCGCGACCAGCGAGTGCTTTGGGACAAGGAGCACGAGGCGTACAACAAACGGACGGAGCGGTTGCGGGCGTACCGACGGATCGCTGAGGCCATGTCCGTCGAGGGGCTGGGCGTGCCCGAGGTGGCCAGCAAAATCAAGAACATCCGGTCCACGTACTTGCAGGAACTGAAGAAGATCAAAGACTCGGCGCAGCGACATCTGGTCCAGTCCGAGGAAGAGGTGGCCTCTGCGCCGTACGTGCCCAAGCTGCTCTGGTTCTCCATACTGGACTCGATGATCGGCGGCGCGGCCGTCAAACGCCTCTACTCGTCACCGTCCACCGCCGACATGCTGGTGAGTCGCACGCGCCGACTGTATTTTTTAATATTTTTTTTAGGTTTCAGACCGAACGGTAGCGCTGGCCGGGACACGCTCGTGTTCTCTTCCCGATCGGCAAATGATTTATGATATCCTGCCGAGTAGGTAGCGGACGACAAATATCGCTTGTATTTTTGTCAAAATCGAAAAGCGCGTATTTATAGTTTTGTTGATTCGAATTCACTGTTATTGGTATTCTCACCGCAAACCTCGGTACTACTGCCCGTCGGAGACCCCGTCAGACGTACTCAAAATGTTTACAACCACTGGTCTGTGCCGGATTTTTTTTTTTGTTCGATATAAAGCGACGATCGGCGGGTACGTTTTGTGTACTCGCATATTCTTACTGCCATTGTTCGCGCGATAGGAATGGGACGGCTCACAGGTAAAATTAAGTAGTTTCCTGTCTATAGAGTAACGTACCCGGGCGGCTCCCTCACGTTATCGGCCGTACATTTTTCTACTAAATATTAAATCATAATAACCGGAGTGGTTAAAATTAAAATAACGGTGTGTATCGATGTGTTTGATTGATTCAATCCGCGACAACGCAAAACGCTATAATAATAATAAATGCCATAATACACACTCGTACTTAAACATTAAACCACTCGAATGAAAAACTAAAATGGTATACCAAAAATATTATTATAACGTTCGTTGCAAAAAAAAATAAAGTAAAAAAAATTATGTATATATATATTATATATACGATAGTGCAGACAAGTCTATCATGTTAATCTATCACTATTTAGTTGTTTGTGTTGCCAAAATTACTCGTTTTCACGTGCTCGTCTTGTTTTTTTTCCAGTCCATAGATTATGCTAACGACAGCAGCTGCCCCGCGGGTTCCAATAATTACTGCACTCCGTACGACTACAGCTCATCGTACGCTTGTGACTCAGCGGACCCGGTCAAGAGACCATCGTCATCGTCATCGATGGCGGATGAAACGCCGCCCGTCAAGAGGCTGATGTACGAACGACAGCAGTCGTCCGTCGAGCTTTTCTCCAGATACATTGCCACCTCCCTGGAAGCACTGCCGCCGCGGCTGTCGGTGCGGGCGCAAAAGGAAGTACACGACGTCCTCGTCAAGTACAAGTTTATGGAATTGGACCAACTAGACCAACAGCGTTGACTATATCATACTAATAAGTATACGCGGCTTAGAAATAAAATCGTCCGAATGTACCTATACAAATTGTGGTGTTATCCCATCGCGGTTCGTTTAACAACGGTGATTAACAACGATGGATCATTGACTTTCCTCTATCTCAGCGTGTCATTTTTTCGACCAAAATATACGCATCTTTTTCATTGCGAAACGACGGAGGGCTAGCGTGTATAATGTTATTTGGAATATAAATAATAAACCTCTTTCTATACGCGTCTGGTGTTCAGCCTTTTTCTGTGCGCACGTCGAAAGTCCCGAGCACGTTATTATAATACGTATTGCGCACCTATGAATAACATATACATGGCCCCGCCTGTCTGCCAGGTGTTCAGAAAATATTATCAATAATTTTAAACCGTATACTATCGAGAACAAACGCCAAACGGTTTTTTAATTCAACGTTGGGAACGTATTATATACATTGCGGGTACGTATACCTACTATTATTTTATGATATTAATTATGGTGGGTAATACTTCTATTTACTATCGTTTTGTTCGTCGTTCGTGTAAAACCTACTTTTTCGCTTTCCGTTTTGATTTCCTCGAAATTGATAAATATAAAGATCACTCGAACGATCGCTCTCTTCGAAGTGTATCGTACACATTTCTATAAAACTATAGAGCCGAGCATTCGAAGAATATTTTACCATGAAATGTTTTTTTACCATACATCCGAACCCGAACAGAGGCGTGACTTGAGGCGACGCTAAAAATATCCATTATTACGCAAATTGGCCGCTGCGCCGACTTCAAAGCGAACGTTTTCGAATCGATAGGGACCGTAATCTCGCGGCGCTGAATCTGCGCGTTATCGACTAGAGACCCCCTACGACTCCACTCTCACTACTACCTTTGGACGAATTTTGTTTTGTATGAAATCGGACCGGCGCTGAACGACGAGAGAACCATGTTTTTTTATTGTCATCACTCATCAATCGCAGCGTATACTTAGTACTTAAGTAAAGGTAAAAATCGAGTGTTTTTTTTTATCCCGGTATATTATGGTGTATTGTAAAATGTTTGTATATATCTATTTTATGACTGATTGATGTATTTGTACTTTTGATTTATCATCGGATTATAAAAATCGAGACAAATCTTATTAATATTATTTTAATTTAATACCTACCCTGTACATAATTTATTGTATTAAATAAATATAATGTATTGTATTTTATAATCATATGCATTTTTTAAATGTTTTGTCTTAAAAATATTGTTATTTATTTATATTTTGCTCGACTGATAATATTATTACAGCTGCTCAAGTAGTAAAAATTACATCAGCCGTTCAAATGTGGTTTTTGTTTATTTTATATAAAAAGACAATAAAAAGTAATACGCTACAACAAATACGGTGCGATAATATAGGTATTATTTTGAAATAATAGTCGGTCACCGATTGATGTTGCTTTTTACGATTTTATTCACAAATCTATTCTTACATTATACAGTATATTATACTATATTGTATATTCAGCGATGGATCGTGAATTTACCTTTTTAGTTTTTACATTAAAAATACGCCGACATTATTATGTCAATAAATTGTCCTTCCACGATCCAAACCAAACAATAAATATGATGAAAGAAACTTAACATCTCTCGGCGTTCTTCAGATTATAGGTACCTATAGTGAAAGTTAACTGTATTATATGACGTGTACTTTGTTTGAGTAAAATATTACATTTTGCCATAATATGACGTGCACTGATCACGTGCCTTTATTACGAATAATCTAAACCGATTCGTGCTTACGTAATATTATTAATATTTTTGTGTGAACGTAATTTTTCATTAATAGTTCGGGATTTTCTGAGCCTCAAAAGATCGATAACATCGATATCGCGTAGTTCGCAGAACTAGTACGGTTTATTTAATTTATTTATATAAAATATAATCAATATATGATCAGTATGATGCTCGCTTTTTTGAATTACTATAGATTATAGAGTATACTGTATAGACATAATAAGGTCTGCCCGTCGGGGGCTTATAACTTATACAAGACTCCGAAAATAATTACCTGAAAATGTTTGAGAAATGCCTTTAAAAATACTATAGGTATGTATAATGTTTTTATAAATTAATTTATTTTAAAAATCAAATAATTTTATTACCTGATCAAACACAACAAAAATCACTATAAATCTATTTTTATGAAAATGTAAGTAAATGTAATTGTTAAGCTCGTCGTAATTTATTATCCGAAAAGTCTAAATTTTTCTTTTAATTATTGAAAAGCCCTTTAAAAAACGATTTGAATTACAAAAAATGGGCTTCAGGTAGGTCACTTTCCTATATTGGTGTATAAATATATAATATTCCATTAGAGCATCAAAGAGCTTTTTAAAAAGATAAAAAATTATAATATCTTATTTACACGTCGTCAATGCATTGGATTTTATGAACGTGCAACTATTGTTGAAAATCTTATGGTAATGGCCGAGGCCGATAGTCGATTCTATTGGTTCTCTAGGCGTCTCGTAATTGTTCATTGAGTATAAAACCACATGCTTTGAAAATCTGATATAAAGTTGATATTTCTGTTGTGGGTACATCACTACATTTTAATGGTAAGATATACAATGATGCAAAATTGTATTTGACGAAACACCGACTCTTTAAAAATATTTTACATTATCTTTGTGGTAATAAACTAATAAATAACACGAGAAAAAACAACGATTTAAATTTTAATCTGATATACTATATTATTAGTTATTACTTAGTATTATTATTATTAATATTTCTATATGAACCGACATTTCTGAATTCTGCATTTCGATTAAGTTTGCACTCGGTCATTCTGGTTCGGAACGTTTGATGTTTCTATTTTTATTATTAACTACAAAGCGGGGAAAATAACAGCATTTTTTGTCCGTGAATTGAATTACCTCCGAGCAATAATTTAATACTTATTTGTTATTACTTTATTTGTCGGTGTATATTGAGCGTGGAAGTTTAAATTATATCTGACTTTATAAGGTTTTTAAAGTTTTTGTGCATTCGGGTTTGCTTATTTAATATTTCTAACCCCATATTTTATAATTATACTTAACTAAACTTTTTTACTGTAAAAACAATTTGGTGTGTGTACATTAAACGATTGCACTACTGCGTCCATAGTTTCCAGATGCACAGTTTTAGAAAATATGTCCAGATGCATTCTACATTCTATTCAGATTTGGCAGGTGATTAACGGTAGCAAAATGTTGCACTCTATTGAATTAGATGTATGATTTGCAGTATATCAGGAAGTGAGCGAATAATTTCGGAAATTATCTAAATACGGTTAAGTTATTAGTTAAAAAAATTATATTCATTTGTTAATTTAATACCTATATAGATTGGTCAATTTTATAAATTTTTAAAACAATCACAATAGTTATAAAAAAAGCAAAATGTTCAAATTGAAAATACCTACAATTAAATAAATTGTTTGAATGTTTAGAATTGTATTTTTACAACACCGTCCCTACCAAAAAAAAAAACTATTTTGAACTATAAAAATACTGCTGATCACTTATAGTCTAATACATCGAAATGAGTTATACTGGCTGGCTCCCGCGTGAGTTCATTTGTACATTATATTTCCCGACCATTAAAAATTCGACAGCAGCATCATGACGTACTTACTATAATATAGAAGACTTATTGTATGATACACATATTGTATCGAAACTATATAATTTGTACCATTACTCTCGTTGTGACGTGATATACATAAATATTATTAAATTGGTTGTTTTGTCAAATCACCGTATCGAACGAACTGGCGAGATTGTGGTTTACCAGGATTAATTCCCTTCTCGGCCACACCGTCAACGCACGTTAGGGCTCGCTACGACCATGTGAATAATAATAGCTTTATAATTGACTGACGATGAAATTTCTACATAAAACGATTCAACGATAGGCGAAGCTCGTGTGTTGTGGTTGTATAGGAAGTGTATTTTTCTGAAGTCTGCTACAACGGTTTTTGTTCTGCAAAAAATAAGCCGAAACACTTATTCGTTTCTGTTTTTCAATTAATTCATAATCATCCATTTTAGACTTTTCAGTTAAAATTAAGTATTTTCGGCACGCTGTTCGGTTTTTAATCGAAATATCAAGCTATTCCGATATGATTTCGTTTGCGTTATATATTGTTATAAAATAGTACCTGATAACACTGATAACATTATACAATTGTTGAATTGTGTGTTGTATTATGAGAAAAATAGTTTACCCGGCTTGGCAGCTTACATTCGGACAAAACAAAAAACATACATATAAGTACATAACAGTAATAGCAACTTCATATTTTTTTTTTTTATTTTGCAGCTAATAGAAAACAATCACAAAACGTATACATTTTCCGCCTACACCAAAAAAGCAAAAACGAATCATTTATACAACATTACGAAATAAAATTGTTATGATGTGTTTTATTAATAGGGTTTTCACACTACACGATAAACAAAACATCGTGATTTTACAGTAATTAATAATTATTAACTATTGGGTATAGTTTAATTTTCTCTTGTGAAATATTAAATTATGGTTATCTTTCAGAGGGTCGCATATCATTAGAAATTATCACGATTTAAAAATCAAATGTAATATTGAATTGTGTAAAAACTCAGTTTGCCCATATTCCTTATATATATTTTATATTGTTCGATTGCCAGATTTATAAGGATTTCTATTTCTACATAGTATATATTTAGATATCTATATTTATTCCATACCACATACGTACTTGGAAGTTAGATATAGTAATTAATTCATTAGAAGCTCATCACTCCAACGAAAACAATGAAACTTCACTTAAATCAAATGTATTTATAAATGTATTTCATCCAAAGCCCATCCATAAAAATTAAAGATAAATTGAATTATTTTTCAACTTTATAAACTAAAATAATAATTTCCTATTAACTATTTTTATTTTAGTCCTTTAACACGATCCAATATTCAAGACGTGTGTGGGTAACCCCTCCTCCTCTCTGGTTAATCGGAAAATCGTTGTTTGTGCTGTTGTATCGCAGTGATATTCTAACGTATAACCTCGCGATGATTAAGACTCGTTTTCCTAAGTTTATAAGCTAAGAAAGTATTATTTCGTTTGTATTCATTTTCAACTGATATATCGCGTTTTATTTACATTTGAATAATTAATAAACACGTTTGCGCATATACATTGTACACACGTAAGGTATAATAATTAAATGAATTACGAGACATGTACGCTGCATGTATACGCGTATTTATAATATATTATTGTTATACGTACCGTTCAGTAATAAAATATTTATAAAATTATTTACTATCTACCAGAAACCTGAAAGACTTATCAACCGTCACAAGTAAAAGTCGACGGTCGATGCGCTTTTAATCGGTAATTCGATTTTAAAATGATATGTATTAGAACAACCGTCGTTATGCCCCGAGATGATAATAATATTATGTCGTCGTATTATTATTTCCACCTACAGTGGTATCAAGCCAGAAGTAGTGATTTGTGTAGTTAAAAAATGTCCTGGGCGTATAAAATATCTCCCCCCTCCGCGTTCACCGGTGTTCGTCGGTGTGTTTTGGCCGTGGAGGTGGAAGTGGGAGAAAATCCCTCTGATGCCTCTTTCAAAGTGTGAAGTGGTATAATACGCCTGTAATATTATTATGTACGAGCATAAGGTAGTTTAGCTCGTGGTACAGTTAACAAAAAAATAAATAAATAAAACAATACTACGCTTTTACGACGCCATAAATTATACAATAATATATTTAATAGGCGAGACCGTCAAAATTAATTCCATCGTTACCATATAATATTTTATGTACGACTGTGTAATATGATTAAATGAATTTCAATCAATTTATAGCATCGCATTTTATATAATATCGTCTCCTGTGAATCGGTCGCGTGCGATGTAGCACGGAGTACCACAATCGTCCGACAAAATATAATTACAACAATGTACAAAAATATTTAAATATTTGTATTCGTATACGCAGGTGTGGCTTTGTATTTGTATATTATATACGTACAACTTAACGACCTGACCGAAAAAAGCAATGAAATGTAGTCTGCATAATTAAGTTTGGTTTTCGGTATCTCTTAAAACGTATAAAAATACATCTAAAATATAAAAATATTATAGCACAAGCACTCGAACTCCCACTTAGTTGCAATAAAACGCACTTGCAGATCTCATTTTCTCGTCGTCCGGTCGCGGTGGTTTGATTATGTAACGGTATGATAATTTATTTTTTCACTCAATGCCGGCCTAACAGAGAAACGATTTTTTATTGGTTTAATTATTTCATTCATTTTATATTTATTTTTGGAACGTGTGAATTTTGCGTTTCTATCTGCGTCCACGGTCGTTTTGGATTGGAAGTACCTACCTAAACGTTTTATTGAATTTCGCCAAATGGTCAAAATACATATACATAATATTATATTATATTGTACTGTATTGCACTTATATTATGTGCAATTTGCACTATTTATATTATGAAATTACATTTTTATCGTTTGGAATTTAAATAGCAATCATCAGTAATTATAATAAATTATTATAACATATTATTATAAATTATAATATTCTTACTCTAATCTCACTTACATTTGCTAGCTGCAGTGTCCGTAAATATACTATACATGCACTAATTGGAGGATACCAGCTACATTTCCGTTCAAAAGATTTCTGTATAGTAAAAGAAAGCTTCAAAATGTCGCGGGTGTTTATCAAAGAGGTGTCAAGTTGCTTTTTCTAAATTTATTACGGTATAGTGCAAAAACAAAATGTAATTTTAATTACGCGCTTCCTTGTTATATCACGGACGACATCTATCACACTTTTTTCAGTAGGTATATACTTGCTAATTTAATCGATGCAAGGTTTCAGATCTTTCGATGCCCGTGCCATTTTAAAGATGAAATAATAAATAATATAGAATATAGATGCCTAAGGAAAAAATTAAATTTCAAAGGAAAAAAATGTCATTTATTAGTGCCCTATAATTGAATTAACGCCCACGAGGACACGATTCTCATTTTTAACCAGTGAGGTCTCCAACGATTTTACTATAATTATTATTATATATTTTCAAATGTCTCATTATCTGAAAAATATATTACTAATGTGGTTCGTGTCGTACTTAATCATGTGTATGCTGCAGAGGCATCGTTCCGATTTTTTACATGGAATACGACATATTGCAAGTTAATATACGTTTAATAAAATCCCAGTAAAATTAAATATCCACTTTTTTTGATTGTGAACTTTGTTCCTATTTTTAATTATAACAGTTGTCGGTACTCTATACTCGTTCACTCATAGATTTTGAGCGGAGCGGTTAATGTATTTAAATTATGCATGTGTTTATTTAACATGTGTGACACTTTTTAGTAAAAAAATTGTTTCAATTATTAACTTCAAGGGAAGTTTATGGTAGCAAATTGTATTTAGTTTGTACTTTAGTGGGCCAAACGTAGATATTTATTGTTGGTATATACGTTTTTTAAAGTTTAATATTTGTAATATTATTATAAAAATAATTGTTTAGTAATCTTGGTTAATAAAAGTTAGAACGTTTTGCTCAGAATCAATCTTCATCGTTTACAATGATTTATTATCATTGAATTAAAATTTAACATTTTCATTATAATAGTAATAGTGACCTACTCAATGACAATTATATAGGTACCTATAGTATAGGTACTCTGCAACACTGTATATAAAGCAGAGCGATCACCTACTTTACGACTTTTTTATATTTATTTATTATTAAAAATACCAACTACTAAACTTTTTTGTATTTTTATAGGCATCATTATTCATTCTTATAAAGTCACAAAGAAATATATTTTAAGACGACCTTCCCAATATTATTTAATCTTTAGGTATATTAATTAATGTACGTATAGTATGTTTGTATAGGTGTTAGACTTGGAAACTACTAAGCGAATTATTTTTTATAATACCAAATATTTCGTACAATATATTCCTTGAAACTCAGTGTTCTTTACTTAATTTCTCAACCTTTTATATCACACATGAATTTCGTTTTGATTTAACAAAAATCGATTATTATTCGTTTTTATATTATATAGGGATGCTATTAGTTGCAAGCAAAAAATTTAAAAAAAAAAAATTGTATAGACTAATAGATTCGCAATGCGTTGCTATGGGATTTTTTAAAGTAATATTTAATCTATATTATGTTCGTTGTTTGAGTGTAGTAAATTGTTATTATTTTGTCATTCTTTGTCCGACACACGCGAGTATGACGTAGACCAATTTATAAAACCGTCGTGTTTTAGCAACCTATACATGGTTATACTCTATATACACTCGTGCAAAATGCAAATATACATAATATTCGATTGACCATCTCTATTTATTCGTACGTGTAATTGATATTATTATTTACAGTTAATTTATTAGACGCGTTCTGCACGATTACAACTATACGTATGCCGGGTAGCCTATATAATGTCGTACCACTCGTACCGCACTGATAAATATTAATAACAGTTTGTTGGTTTATTCACAGTGTACGTATATATGTTTAAATTTTACGAATCACTGACATAAAATTACATCGTTTTTCCAATGCATCTAATTCCCTACTGCAACTGCCCTGGCCCCTGACCCTGGGCTTTAGGTTTTTTGCCACCTTATTAAATCTAATTTACATTGCCCCTATTTAATAGTTCATTTTTTTGGTGGGTGGAGGGGGAGCGAAATATAAAAAAATAAATATTAAAATAAATGTAATGATATAAATACAACAAATCATATTTATAACCAACATTATGCACTATCGTATATATAAAAAAATGAAATAAATACATTATACGTTGAAAACATACAACCTGGTACAATATTCAAAATATATTAATTTAAATTTATTATACAAGAATATTGTTGTAAAAAATCAGTCAATAAATTTAAATAACTCAAGATTCTTCATAATGATCTTTTAAAAAAAATTATAGTAAGTTCACGTTCATATAGAACACTTCAAATGGCTCAAATAGGCTAGCTTATAATTATTTTTAGTTTAAAAAACTTCGTTCTCCTGATGCCCGCACATGGTACATTACAGGTATTGTTAAAATTATACAAAATGATAAAGTTACGTTTGCTTTTAAATTGTCATTAGGTATTCACAATAAACTGTAACATTTCAAATGGGGTACTATTATAGTGTACTACTAAAGTACTACTATTGCTACTAGGTATTGGGCTTTATTAATTTGAACACTGCCGCACAAATAACTCTTTGGTAGTTTAGTCATTTCTATAATGTATTAATATATTATATACTTAACTAATACCACCATTTTCTGAAAGTAGTAATTGAAAATCAATTATATATATTAATAAACATACAATTTTTGATAATATAATTATTTGTCATTTATATTTTTTCAAATTATACGTGTCATTACAAAAACGATTTTACGATTTTATCGTAGTGGTTATGTATTTTTTGAAATTTTTTTTAAAAGAATTTATTACTACATCTAACAAGTAAAACTATACTGTAAACTCAACTTTAAATTTAGTTTTTACATCAACTATGGGTTCTTCAGATTGTTCATAAGAAAAAAATACAGTTTTCTCTTTTCGTTGGGGAAATAAAAGCTTGTTGCATGAAATAAGTATCAATAACTAATTCAATAGTCATGCCTTCGGCATTTTTTAAAAATTAATTTAAGTTCTCATCTCTTTGATTTGTTGTTTTAAATTAATGGTTTTGAATAAAATATTTACAGTGCCAATTATATTTAGTGTTACTTTCTATGGCACTTTACTTATTACTAGGTTTGTTTGATTTAAAATTGAGTGCCAAAATACAATGCAACAAATTAAGGCTGTTGAAAGCTGGTTGTTTTTTCGTAGTTTTTCGTGCATTTAGAGTTTAGACTAATAAGCGGAAGGAAAATTTACCCAGTAACAAAAAACCGATATTAATTTTGAAAACATATTTGAATTCCTTATTCTCTTTTCTAGGTTATGTACGGAATGGATTTTCGATTTTTTGTATTGTTTAATTACTATAGTCTATAATAACAAATTAATTATAATTATATATAATTTTTTTTCAAAATTCACCTTACTAAAAAAAACAAATTTAAGTAATTCAGTAAATTGTTCTTCCACTTATTGGTCTAAATGCACAAAAAACGACGAAAAACGACCAGCTTTCAACAGCCTTAAGTTAAAATGTTTAATTTTTAGCTAAAGATTTAGTGTCTAATCAAGTAATTTGATCAAAAGATCATCTCATTCTGACTTATTTCGTTTGATACGTTATATATTTCACTAGTTTGATATCTGAGCGGTCCTGATAGTTGGTACAACAAATATGAATGTACGATATAAAATAATATAGTAATATTATATCAATATTATTGTTCGATTAATATGTACAAAGTACGAATATACGTCTGATACTGTTAATCGTTAGAGTCGTTCTATTTTGATTCAGCTTTACAATATTCAATAGTTAATTCAGTATACTGGATAATATAATAAATAAATAAATTTGGTTCATTCGATATTTTTAGTCTTTTGACTAATGACGTCTAAGGCGGTTGTTTATTTTTCTATGGCGATGAGCAGGCCCGTTATTACTATAGAGTATAAGCAATATTGGCAGTATTGGCATTATTACAATTTGCGATCAATTTTAAGCGAATATCTATATCTTCAAGTACTACTAAGTCGCAAACTCGTGGATGAATTCGGAAAATAAAATCAAAAATCCGTTTCTTTTTCGTCAGATAATGCAATAAATATACAAAATCTTTTCTCAGTCGGTGATAATACAACGTAGGTAAAGCTACCCGCTCGCCGGCTATATGGCGTACGTCATATAATAATGTCAATAATAGAAAGATAAACGAAAAATGGTAATAATGATAATTAGACTTTACTCTATAATAATCGCGAATTATTCTACGTGGTAATTTACTGTGCACACTAAATTTATACTTTATCGGACGGAATTAACGACGATAATTTTATTGAAAATTTACTTCGTTTCCAACGAGAATAATGGTATTTTTGGACATATTACAAATAACTACGAATATATATTTAGACATATTTGATAAATTTGAAACTTCTATGTAAAATATTATAGTAAATATAGTAATCGCGTAATACTAATTAATAATTATTAATCGCTGATAATTGTGTAGTACATATGCAATTTTGTTATTTTTTCTTGCGTGCTATTTCAATATTATTCATTTTTAATAATTTTAATATTTTATTAAGTAAAACATGTTCTTGGTGTCGCGACTGCAGTTTTTCAAATCAATAATATTTTATTAATAAATAAATTGTTATACAAATAAGGGATAATATTAAAATAATCTCTAAAATATAATACTCCTCTATAATAACCGTCGGTTATTCGACGGTATCGGCGGTATCGGGCAGAACATTTTACCGTTTTTTTCCCCCTAAAACACGCCGTTGTCCGTGAGGCAATTATCGTTTATCGAATTAAATTGACATAATTATGCATTTTATTGTATACACTTATATGGTTGGCTAATCGAACGGATGCCCTATTATTATTATTGCATATTAGTATTATTCCATTGTCGTAAACTCGTAAATGCTGTGCACTGTGCGGTATTACGCTATTACTTATTTAACATTATAACTTATACGGAATTTCAATACTGTTTGTCAACTTAAAATTCATAATCATTATGAACACGTAATATGGTTGGTGGGGTGTTCCTATACGATATAAACGTTTCAACAATATCTAACATAATGTGTTATATGAGGACACTCGGCAAATAATTGCAAAAACCTTGACTGCAGCTGCGAATCGCTGTGTAGTATCAAACGTATATACTACACGTTGATCTATTATTAGGTATATGACGCTATATAATCCACGCGTAATCAATTCGCACTGAACGCGTAGAGGAGTTTTTTTTTAAAATGATAATCATTTCTTCTTGTTTCCCTAATCCTCTTAAGGTGTTGCGTGCGCTATGTGCTGTGACTTTATTTATATAGTTTACTTATAAGTATAAATTGACAATAATACGGTAGCAAATCTAACCGGGAACAGCATATGATTATTATTATTATTATTATTACGCGCAAGCTCGTATTCAAGGGGAGAGGGGGATGTGAGGCCATAGGAATGACCCATGGCGTTTATTTTTTTTAAAAGCTTTATAAAATATATTTATTTTTTCAATCGCTTAAAAGTATAATATATTGTTGTTCGTGTACATAAAAAAATGTAGTTATTTCATTATATTAAATTTTTAAATAGGTCTATTAATTATAATATAGTGATAGCGAATTACTATATATATATATATATATATATATATATATAATGTGATATAGTATTCTATAATAGTCAATACTGTATTACTGTATAGTAAATTATATATACATAAACATAAGGTATGTGCAAAAAATCTAATCGACGAACATTATTATCATTCGTTAAGCCGGATCCACTCGTTACACAATGATAGCAGTAAAACGCGAAATTTATTTGACTGCTATAAAGAAATAATAGCGAATTTTTTTTTTTTTTAGCTGTTAATTAGATAATATAAACGTACTTTTATTAGATTATCTGTTACAGTTGAAAAATAAATTTAATAATATTAATAGGTACTTACATATTATACAATTTTGAAATATAGCGAACTTATCTAGGTTTTATTACAATAAATAGTTGATTTACATTACTATTCATTATAGAATTAACTAGATCTTTACATATGAAGCAATTATTTTTTATGCAAATAATAATCTTTGTTAGGGCAGTTCAAATTTTAAGTGTTTCCCCTTGATCCAGGACGCCATCCTCTTCTCAACCCACCCATAAAATGTTTAAATTTAAATGAATTGGTGCCTACACTCAGATTTACCGGTATAAAAAAAAACACGTGCTAATTATAGAAACCTTGCTTAAATAATTAATTTCGTAATAATATGTAGACTATAAAAATGTGTCCTAACTATTCGTCATTTTATCATGTTTATTTTTATTTTGGTAATATTGGGAATTATGCGTTTTCAGAATTCTTTCACATTTACTAATACATCGAACCGATCAAAGGCGTAGGTTTTATGGCGTAATTTTCACCGGAAAAATGAAAGCATGTACTTCTGAAAATATTATGGTCTTTATTGGTCTTAGTTTTCGAAGTTGAAAAACAAAATATTATATAAAATCCCAAAATATATTTGTTCGTTTCACGGAAATGTACGAGTAGTCGTGTGTCACGAGGGGCTGCCTCGTGACATTTTAAAAACCTAGCAACTACAAATAAACTTTATTATTTATTTATATTATACAACCATCGTCGTTGACAGATTTTAACCGTTTCGCGTATATGCCTGACGGATTAATCGTTTTTAGCGATTCACTCCGGTCACGATGTATAACATATTGAATAAATACAATATTACATTCAGTTTTCTTCGTTCTGATATATAAAAACAGTAGTGGTAGTGGCGATACCTATATATACAGTTATTTTTTACTTGTAGGTCGCCAAAAAAACAACATTGCCGCGCCGCCGGGAATTGCGCAAATGACCGTGACGGCTCGCTGCTGCAGTGGAGAATCAATGCGATGCCAAAAAAAAAAAAATAAAATAAAATATATCTAATATTTTAAAATATTATACATTTGTACGTCGCTGCTATTGAGCCGAAAGGCTATTATTTTTGTATTGATGATAAGCACTGTATAAAAAACCGTTTTGGTAGTTTTGTGGAAAATTTTGAGTTTCTATTCGCGACGTTCACTCGTACCGGGATCGAAATACAAATTATTATTACCACGAGGAGTCGAGGACTGACATCGCAGTGGCATCCCGAATACTATTATACGGATCGCGTCGACGAATGTTGGTCACGATTTTTAAATAGGTATTAATAATATTATTGCGTTTTGCGTGGCGCCAAACGGACGGCGTTGTTCAAACGAATTGTTTTTCTTCACGTATTTATCACCGACGCGATAATTACGTCGCCGGAAACGCAATACCGCCGATACGGTGGCGGTCGAGAAGGGATGCTGCAGGATGAAGAAACCGGCGCCGTGCATTGTTAGATTAAACGACGGCTATTACACTCGCGAACAACGGTCGTTTGGGTAAAAAAACACACACACACACACAAACACACGTACATTATTATTAATATACTGCAGACCTCTCGTCGTACAGAATCTCTCTGTCTGTCCGTCTCACCCTCTCACGGCTCTCTCTCCAAATATACGATCGCGGCGCGTACAAGAATACACACATATATATATATATATAAGGTACCTCTTATATAATATAATATATATGTATAATGTATATAATATACCGGATTCGGTCTGCGTCGAAGATATCCATCGGACGGTCGGTGTGTATATACCGACAATAAATCCGAGTACAAACTTGTTTCTCCCGTCGTATATATATAATACGTAGAGTCGTAGAGAGACGACGACGACGACGGCGGCGGCGGTGGTTACACATACCCCGAGGTCGTTTATCTGGCTTATCAATGGGGTCCGAACCGAATACACCCCAAAGCAAGGGGCTGCTGCTGCTGCTGCTGTGCGGCGTGTAGGCGGTGGTCGTACGGGGGCGGCGGAGGCGGTGGCGAAGAGAGGCCAACCCGGCGGCAAAACGATTCGCATATCGATCCGGCGGCGGCGTGCGGTGTACGGTGTACCTACGCCGTTGTATGTATATATATATATATATATATATATACGTATATACGTATACATACGTACACCCGTATATAGCTGGCTCACCAACACACGGACATCACTGCCAACACACACACACACACACACACGTGCGCTTGAGCGTGAGGGGAGCGTAAAGTGCTGGTGAAATTATTTGCCCGGTGAAGAGGAAGGACAGCGCGCACCGCGGGTTTAAGTGGCTTTTTCGTTTAATTGACATTGCGTGTACATTTTTGTTTCGTTATTATTAGTCTATAAGGTAACTTACCTTATTGTATATACTATTTACACGCGCGCGCGCAATAATAAAATAGCTTCACCGGTGTAGCTTCCGGGTATGTGTGTGTGTTTGTGTGTGTGTGTGTGTGTGTGTGTGTGTGTGTGTGTGTGTGTGTCGCCTTTGGCTCTCGAACACATCAAATAATAACAATAAAGACGACGCCGGTGTAACGATAACAATAATAATAATAATATAAATAATAAATATCATTACGAAATACGAGAGATGGTTATTGAACCGAAGACGGCGACGGCCCACTTCGACAACTCGAATTCCAACAGCAGTGAGAGAGAGAGAGAGTGACGGAGAAGATGAGAGATGGTCGACTGGCGAACAAAAACGGACGGGATAAAAAAACAAAGCGGTAAAAAAAACACCGCTCTAATACTGCAAATCGCGCAAACCTAAGGACTAAATAATAGAAAATTGTATATTATGAGCAGAATGATGATTGATATCTCTGGAACAGAGTTGAAGAATTAACACAAAAACATATATCGATTTTTGATAAGTTTTGTATTTTGTTTTGATTTTCTTTTCTACTATACCTATAATTAATATTATGAAATGTAAACAGTGCTGTTGTAATCAGTAGGTATCTGAATTATTCTGAGTACCCGCGATGGTCATAATATTATAAACATATTTTCCCAATAATTCTATTTTTAAATACAGCGATAATAAAATATTCCTATTCCCTACACACACAAACCTGAGCTTTTGCCTCCACTTACCTATGGTAGTATAAACATGATAGGCGGGTGAAAGGCTCCAATGCCCGTTAGTTCGACAAGAAAAAAATAAAAATATTCTTGTGGGCACTATAAAAAATACAAATTACCATTCAATGGAATTTTAAGCCAAGAAGACCCTTTACAAACTTAATAGGCCTTTTACATACGTGGACCCGGCCCGTGGCCTCCGCTTAATCTGGGCCTGCCTCTGGTGCAGAATCCAATCCAACACAACTATATCGTGATTTAAAGGTCATTTTAAAAATAGCTTATTCAGCTTTCAGCTATACTCTTTACGAAAACCAAAGTAGTCACATCTCTCTCTCCTTCTCACTCCCTTTCGGTTGGGTTATATGTATATATATATTTATATATTTATGATTTATAATAAATAAATAACAACATATTACATAATAATTATTCATATAATTTTTACTTTTTATTATCATTTTGGCGAAAACAGATAACCGTCGAATTCTATTAGTCTTGGCACGGACGCACGGATATATTGTATAGTATAGTAGTAAACTGATGCATAATTTATGATGTGTGTTTTAATTGATAACCTCATCTCTCAAGTATACGTACTTGCATTTTATCTTTATTTTTTTTACAGATTTTTATATTAATACTGGTGTACAGAAATATACTCAAACGTTTTTATTGTTTACACTAGGAGACGGTCGGTGTTTTTCTAAGTAGTATGTTATGTAGGTACAAGATACACACTAGCTATATAGACATATAGTAGCTATAGTGCTATACAATACATATTATACTTGTGCGGTGACAGTGCTGTTTTATTTATTTTTTCGGAAAATGTCTTTCTAGCAGTGCAGTAAAGGAAACCGGACAAAATGTTACGTACGTCACACCCTTCCTGCAGTGTACGATAATATATAACCACCGTATATCGGAAATCGAACGCCGCCGGGGTCTACTTGGTTTTTCGAATTTTCCTGGTACACATACGATATGTGTGGTTGTTTTCGCGGGAAACGTCCGTACCCAGATCAATATAATATTATTATTATACAGCGGCACTGGCACCAGTGTTTCGCGTACACACGGACGGACGTATGGATGGACGTGCTCGGAATCGTTTTTCGAGGCGAAACGCGCAACGATCACAAATCCGAAGCGTTGGACCGCCGCCGTTTTTATACTCCTCCCAAAAACGTCCGCCGCAAACGGTCGAAACCTTCAATAATGCACTATAGTGTAATATTATAATTCGCGTATTATCGTGGGTACCTACGCGTTACTATATTATAATAATTCCGACCCCGCGTGGAGCCTATTACGGCAATTAGCAGCTAAACCCCTTCCCCGTCAGTGCCTTAGTGGGGCGATGTCCATAAAACATTTACCGCTAAATAATTATTGCGCCGGCCACGCGTATGCCGTATATATATATAATAAAACAATTTATGTGGCTTTATATTATAATAATAATAATTATTATTTACGTTTTCGTTTAATCAACCGTTCGGCGAAATATGTAATATAATATAATATAATAATACGTATATACTATACACCTATGTGAGCCGAGCGCTCTGTATATTATACATGTATACCTTTTTTTATTTTTATTATATTATCATCATTATTATTTTCTACGAGGGTCAATAATAATTTACATACAAAGTATACGACGAGTTCAGGGGGAAAAAAGTGATATAAACACGCTCACCGCCCGGCAAAAATTTACCCGAGTCATTCCCTCGAGAGGTATATTGGATTTATTATAAAGGTTCCGAACTCGCCAAAAGTTGTATTGTGTTTTATTGCACAACGTTTTTTTCTTCCTTCCTCTTTCTTCTTTTATTTTATTTTATTTTTTTTTTTTGTTTCTCTATACACGGACAATAATAATAATTATAACAATATTATATTTTACGAGGATTTTTATTCTATCAGCGTAATATTATACATATTATATTATAGACTATAGAGCATATTAAAAATAGTCATTTTCGTCGCGTGCATACCCGTTGCTGCAACAGCTACCTGTGAATTTGGGTGTATATTTTCAAGAAAAACGTAAATTATATAATGCAAATCGTATGAAATTATTAAAACGTAAGTATAATATACAGATTAATTTCTAAAGTGAACAAAACCTAATTCGAGTTTTTGAAAGAAAAAAAACATTAACCATAGACTAATTTTTTCAATCTCAGTGCTACTACATATATAGGTAACAATACGACAAAATAACACGACACGCCGCCGAATCAGTCGTTTAAAATAATTAGTAGTTTTTCCCCTCGTCTTTTTGCTTCCGATGAGGGAAAGGGCTTAGCAGTCTATGCGTTATTACACGACCCCTTCGTAGGTTACATGCATATATTTATTTATCACGCGCCACCGTCAGGAAATCCTTTTCGATCTCCGCGACGGCGCCGAAATTCTCAAAACGGACGGAAAAGCCCGTTATCGTAATACATTATTGCGTTAGGTTTATAAGTGTGATTAATGTCGTCATATTGTCGTCGTGCTGCGCGTCGAATACTCGACGCGTATGTCGTTCGGTGACGTCTGAAATGGGTTCACAAACCTCGGAAGAGTCGCGGCAATTAACGGTTCACGTTCGTTTCTTTGTTTTTACTCGGGTGCGCGCAGGTCAAGAAAAAAAATAATATTAAAACGAATACATCGTCCACACGGGCACACGCACATACGCGCGCGCGCTCGCGCGTGCTCGTAAAACCTTCGATAACATCGACCGACGACGACGAGCACAACGAGTTTGCCGAGTATTCACACGCACGTAAATAATATCGTAGTATTGTACCCATAATATATGTATGGCGTACTACTACGTATACATAATATTAAAATATGTATACTGTATAGGTATATATGCAATGTGTATCGTTTGTTAGCGCGCTGCAGTGGTTTGACGGGAAATAGGTGGGGACGTTAATGTCTCGATGATTATCAGACGACGATTAAACTGTCGCCTCGAAAAACGATTCGACGAGAGGGCCGCGGCGGACTCTTCTGGTCCTCCTCGAAGTGGTGGTCTACCCCTCGCGTCACGCCACGGCCGAGGGACCGGGGAACAAACATTTTTCGTCGAGAATTAATATATTATAATGTACCTACGGTGATGACGGTTGTTCCGAGTCAAACGCTGCCGTGTTTAAGTGTCCGCGTTCCGTGTTTTTTAATTTCCGATCTACATAATATTATAACAATAATACCACCACATAACTGCCATTGCTGCCGCCGCATCGGTTATATCTCGCAATGTCGTTAACTCTTGGCAAGATGCTCACACCACTCAGTCGAGTACGACAGCGTGTTTTATGGTATAATGACGTGTGGGAGTGGACGAAGGAGTGAAATAAATCCCAAAACACGTGTACTACTGCTGCAGCGGTGACGACGTGCAATATATTATATTATAGTCTTTGTTCGGGTGTCTTAGAGTCGTTTTACATAATATTTAGAGTATTATTTTTTATTCATGAGTATATTCATAAAAGTTTGCACCCCGTGGAAGTTGCAGCGTGCCTTGATGGTTTCGCGCAACAACCATAAAGTATTTTTCCACTAATTCGATGGAAGACGATCATCACTTTTTTCACACGTCTGACACTGCAGCATGTCAAAACCGCAATCTCTGTGTTATAGACCTACCTACATATACACAAACAAAATATATAGCTATATAGGTATACGCAATCTCTGTGAACGACACACACGCTACTGCAGATGGGCGGCCGCCACGAAGGATATCCGCTTCCGGCCGAAAACAATGAAATCGATACTGTGAGCAAGCAGACGGTAGCCCGAACGCGCTATAAAATAAACCGAATTCCGGTCCAGTGGCGATCATATTGTATATTCACATTCGTGTATATTTGACCTTTTTATGCATAAATTGGCGGTCAGCGACATCTTATTATATTCGTTATTTCTTTGCACGTCCTCTGTAGCTGAGTAAAATCGTATTTATTTTTCTCAGTATTACGTTCACGCTAGCTTTTATACGCGTTTTCTCATCATCAAAGCATCGCGATTATGTTATCGTTTACCTACGTTTTGCATCAGTTGCATCCAACGCGAACCGTTAAAATATGGTACGTTGTCGTTTAAATATTCGGCTGAGCCTAAAAAATTCAACGCCGCGAGGTGCGAACAAGTCTGTCGGCGAACCACGCGCAAGTAGATGATTAATGAATACATATAGATATAATGATATAAACGATATACTATCGACGAGTCTTTCACCGCACGTACCTCCGGTTCCGGAGCACTTAAGCGTAACCCATACGAATACCTATACAATATAAATATATAATATTAGTTTATGCGTGCATGTTAAAAAAAATCAAAAGACGACTGCGCACCGGACGATACGCGGCCACGTGGGACGGAGAGACGGAAAAAAATTATCATTATTATACACTATATTACATTGTGATGCGTACTATACAACACGACTACCGCTGTTGCAGTTACACACACGCACTTATACATATTTATGTGCTTGCGCGCGTTTAAGACTTTAATATTTATATCATATTGTATATACTATATAAACGATAACGATGAGCCGGTAATAAAACGTTTATGTATATCGTCCTATTGCAGGAGACACAGGTACTACCCCGGAGGAGCTGAATATATTATATACAATAGTATAGGTATAAATATACGTGCGTAGGTATATAATACTTGTTTTTTCAAGCGCCGCCGCCACTGCCACTCGATTACTTACGCGCGTGTAACGAGGTGTTCGTCCCCTCGCCAGCGGCGTCGTGGACTCGTGTGTACGTATGTTTGAGGGGAGGTAGGTTAATTTAATGCATTTTGACACGACGACGACCAGGTGAATAATTTTTTTCCCGTTCGTTTTAATCGTTTATTTTACACACATTCCGACATTCGATTCGACTGGCTTGGGAGTTGGGAACTATTGACGGATTTTACCTCTAAAATGTATACCTCACAACACGTTTTGTCGTTATACGTAT
Source organism: Rhopalosiphum padi (assembly GCF_020882245.1). NCBI lineage: Eukaryota > Metazoa > Arthropoda > Insecta > Hemiptera > Aphididae > Rhopalosiphum > Rhopalosiphum padi. The sequence goes on along the minus strand of NC_083598.1, from coordinate 17,319,156 downwards.
ACTTCATCCATAGCGAATTCACTAATAAATTAATAATATTGAATCACATAATAGTATACATGTGTATACTAACACGGTATTAGAGGGGGTAATGCACTCGACTTTAACAGTATAAACTACTATTAATCATATTATTAAAGAACTTTACTATTACCATTCATTTTATACTAAATTTAGTATATTATATAATCAGAGCTATCGCATTATAAAATATTGTGATATCTGTATTCTAACTGATTTAATATTTTTAAAACATTTTTCGTTTGTGACTGTTTTATAAGAAATTGTTGTAAAAACGTATTATACATATGGCTATAATTCAATTAATCTTTGCATTAATTCGCTATAATATTAATATATATATATATATAGCTCCGCTCTTACACTTGCGGTTTAAAAAAAAATACTAACTAAAATAATTTGTATTATAATATTATACGCTTGCTGCATTTAAATATCGTAATATACGTAGGTATACGTCACTGCAGAGTAGTCTTTAGGCTTTGATAATATGAAGGCGACTGGAAAAAATTATGCGACGATATGGAAAAGAAAAATGTAATTAGGTCTTAAGTCTTTTGATATTTACTATTTAGACCTCTTGTGTACTCCGCACGCGTATCAAAATATAGGCGAGTAATAACGGCAGGCGAATTAAGCCTACGAGCTACGTTGTCGTCTGCAGGCCTCTGCCGATTCACTGGTTAGCATTTAATGGTAAAAATAAAATATTTTCGTCAGATTCCAATTCGTAGGTGTCGACATGGATCGGATTAGGTATAAGTAAGATATAATATACTATGTAATCTTGTTGCCGACCGTTGTAGTCGGTCATCGCGATATACCATATATGTGTTCTGTACCATATTTTGTTTAAATAATTTGTGTGTATATCATACGAGGCACGTGGACGTGGTGACGAGACGATTTTCTTCTCAGACTTATTGTTTTCGGATTATCGTCGTCGTTTCGGCATCGTGTTATTTATATATATATTGCTTATTGTATATATAATGTACGCGAGGGATCCGTCTCTGCTCCCTTTTCGCGACGATTATCGCAACTCGCTCACCAGTCACCCCTCTAGCTCGACGAATAATGAAAAAACCCGCGTTCACATACACACAAGCGCTCACGAAACGACCCGTGCGGGAGGGTGCAGCAGTGCAGTGCTCTCCCGCACTGCAACGCCCTGTATGTATACGGTCGTTGCCGCCGCCGCCATTGTTACGAGGGGGCTTTTCGGGACGTCACTTTAAACCCGAAATACAAATGTAAAATATTATTAAAGTCACCCGACACCGGTGCGCCGCCGGTGGTTCCTCTTTTGTGCCATTATATATATTTATATATACATGTATACGTATTATATTTGTGTGAGTACACCGCCTAATCCACCCCCACCATCACTGCCACCGCGCACCCTTCCGTCGCCTCAGTCCTCCTGTAATCTGTATATATGTACATATATAATACACTACTGGAAGGTACGTTGGTATTTCGATTGCCGGCTCGAGAACGCACGCTGTTCATGCGTAAAACAACACATCACATCATAAGTAACAAGATGGGACAACGGTTTAATTTTATCTTTTTCGATTTTCGATAATGTATACCAGTGTGTAACATGTAATCGGTCGTGTGGACGTACAGCACGATCAGGTTTACTCGAAACGGGCTACCGGTGTTTAAATAAAATCTAAGCTGATGTCCGATCAAACGTTCCTTTAGGCGCATCGATGCATAAAATTCTATCGCCGCGAATGGGTTCGCGATTTAAATTTAAATTATAATATAACCTCTGACTGTATTTATCTAATATATCGTGGTTCACGCACTCTTTCATCGCTTTTACATCGCTATTGATCGTTTCAATTAGTCAATAGATTTGGGGTCGTTATAACGTTATATAATTTTATACATATTGTAATACGGTTGAAATAAATCTGAAAATTCGCGTCGGCCGTGTCATTTAAGCATTCTAAGCAATAAATAGTATTAAGTATAGCTATACATACAGTAAAAACGGCGATGACTCCTTTCAACAATCGTAACCACAAACATCCGATAAAACGCGATACGTATATTACACATTGTTAGTTGTTATATCTTATATGTATATTGTTGTGTACTATATTATGTATTTCGTTTGTCTTTCACCCAAAAGCGCGGCAAGGTTACAAGGTAGAACATTATATTATTATTATTATTGTGTACGATATAATATTGTATGACTGAGCACGGTTTGCGCCTATCCTCTCCCACCTTCGCTCGCGCTGTCTTTCTCCTACGATATCGTTACAATGACCGTCGCGTGATGTAATCATTGTAGGCCAGCTCCCCTCCCACGAGCACCCTTCCGGTGGGTTTTTGCGCAGCAGTGTGCCGGTGAAAACGGTTTTTTTTATATACGAGTATATTTTCGTTTTCCGCGATATTTGGACAATTCGTCATCGATGAAGAGAACGGAAGAGAGTTGAATCGTGGCTGAAGGCCGTTAAATAATTCTACATTCGATTTTCGGGGAACCGGATCGTCAATAATATAATCGTGCGTACTGTCATTACTGCGCAGTGCGTAGTAAGCTCTCTCGTAAGTGCTTGCCGTTTGGTAATATTATTATTATTTTTTACGTCTGAGATCGAAGTCGCATTGTAATATGGATGGTCGCGCGGTGATGTGGTCGGATAATCGTGTTAATACTATTTTTATAATATTATGCCATGTTATGCTAATATTATGCTATTATAATATTTTGTGCATTGATTAGAAAACGCGTGGCGAGAAATCGATTTTTTTGCGATTTTGAAGTGTTATTTTTCATCATTACGACAATAATATTATAATAATAATACAATGACGTACTTTATACACGTCGCGTATAATAATAGTACATTAGTACGTAATATATAATATATTATATTATATTAGTCTGTAGTATACGCGTGTTGTGCGTGCGTGCGTGTGCAAACATGTTTTCCCGACAGAACTATTATACAGGTCTCGACCTATGCCGATAACGATAAAAACCGAACAAAGAAGTAACAAACCGTAAATTCTGCCCACGGTGTATTGAAACTCTAAATTCTCGCCGTAATATACTCCGTGCAGTGTCGATGACATTGTACAAGTAACACCGAATGAATATTTTACATAATCCATTATAAAAACCAACAGCGTCGTCTGCGGCGAAAACAAATAGCACGGTTTAAAATTCATTTTTAGTTAATAAATAAAATTACTATATAGTATTACTACCCGTAAATGATAACACCGCGTCCGGCCCGCAAATACGATATTGCTGACAATAGGTATGTTATTAATTTATTATCGATGCGCCAGTTATTATTATTTGTTTTCTAAACATTTCCATGTCGATTGCATATTTGCATACGCAAATAGGCACTTTCTCGGCCGCTGCACCGCGCGCTTTAATTTTTCGGCGTTTAATCAATCATCTTGTGCACATCATATGCCGTCAGTGTCGTAATCATTGCAATCGTAATTATTAACGATACGTTATTAATTATTATCATTATGCCATCGTTGTCGATTGCAACGCGCGTGTATTATTACACCTGCGGTTGCAGTCGCGTTTCTTGTTCGGATTTCTATTTAATTGACGCGCGGCGGCAGCACGTCACCGCGTGACCTAGGTATATTGTATTACCCGTATTATTATATACCTGAATATACGGTACAAGCTGTACCCGCGGCCGAACTCGTGTTTTTCACGCCACAACATAATAAATTAATAACACGATTTAAAACCAATAATACCCATGTTGATTATTTCTTTATTTTATTCCAGTATCGTTTATTGGTGCATAATATAATAATAACAACGGTCTTCCCCGTTTCTCGATTATTGTTATTGATATTCACCGTATCTGTTAGTATTCGTTGTACGCAATTTTTGACTGATCCACTCAAATCATAACGACCCGTTCTGACCGTTCTCTCTCAAAGTACCATTGTCCAGACGTCCAGTGATCGAAACTGGCATTTTATTTGCTCAGTGGTCCAGTGGAGCAGCCAGGATTTTTTTAAGGAGAGGGAGTAAATTGAATGATAATTAAATATAAAAAATAAAAATATAATTCTCGTTCTGAGTTTGCACGTGATTTTTTCTTATATCAACTATCAAGCGTTTTTATTATCACAATATCACAGAAGATGTACTCAGTACTAAATCGAATCAATTATTCAATTTTGTCAAACATTTTTATTATTTTGGAAAAATACGACACAGTTTAAGGGGGTCCGGACCCGGGGACTCCCTGCCCTGGTTGTACCACAGCAGTGGTCGGCTATATATTTTTGATCGTTAAGGTTAAATCGATGTTATGATTTTGTCGGACGCCGAATAGTATCCTTACTCCCGCGATAATGTCTTTGTACAACAGGTTACCGGTTGCGCCTGCTCGCAGGTGGTCGGGTGACAACTAAATACCATCGGCCTATTCCCGATTATTATTCACATCGACTAATGACTACATAAAATAATATTGTAAACCCAGTATTTTATTGTCAGTTAGTAGGCACATGCGCACGCATTTTCAGTTTTTGAACCCGAGGCCTCACGTCATCACTCGTTAGATCCCATCAGACATGATCATCCAACTCACTAGCTGCCGCTAAAATAAAGAGCAGCGTCAGCAACGTGTGTAAAAAGTCTGTTACATTACGTTTGGTAATGTGATAACAACGCGCAAAGATTGCTCTTTTGCACGGATATAAATACTCGCTAAGACGCTAAGTAATCGCAGGCGTGTCCATAATTTTTGGACTTCATATGGTTCAATTTTAAGAATTTATTACAGAATTTTGAATAGGCTGTCGAAATTGCATGGACATATTATATTATAGTGTTTAATTTAATAATATGATTCTGTCGGGAAAATCGTACGGACCTTTTTAACCATATATCATACGTTCATACCCAACCGTACGTGTCTACCGGCTACATAGCCCTCGCGTTCCAGTTTATTATCGTTATTAAATATTATTATCATATTACGTACGCATTACGAAATATTGTATAAAGTATTCGTCGTATAATTAATTCGAAACGTACAAAATGCATTTGTACGGTACTAGGCGTAGCCAGAGGTTTATAATACACACGTATATTATGACTGATTAATAGTAATAATAATATTATGTGGTTGTTTAATGTTCATTAGTTTTTAATGACTCGGTGGGACTTATTACACGCGTCATACGCGCTGCACAAAAATGTAGAAAAAATACAATCGTATACACAATGAGACGCATATTTACGCGGAAAAGCGGTATTTTTTAGTATTATAATTGTTATCATGTGTACATTTATTTTATATTTGAGTCCAGGTACAACGGTCAAAACGTAAAATTATTATCGAAAAATGCAGTGGATTTTTTTGGCTTTGTGGTAGTAAATCGAACGCACATTTAAAATTTGATCGTGCAATATCGTGCTGAATAAAGTAGGACTTTAGTAATAAGTGGAGCTATCACATCGCACGTGTAGATGTGTAATAAATCGTTCGTTGAACGAATATCGATAACAAGTTTTGATTTGAGTGAAATGGGACTATGAAAGAGTTTGTTCACTTTTAAATCGTATTATTGAATTTGTCTAATCAGACATTTAAATTTTATTAAATATAGCTACTCTCATGGTAACACGGCACAGTCTTAGCGACGAAACATCAACGTGAACTTCAGTTACCATATTTTATTATTATTGTTACAAAACAAGAACTGATAAGTATAATAACAGCGCGTTGTGTTATATTATTATAAAGGTAATAAGGTAATACTCGACGTGTTTTTTTCCTATTGTTTGCGACATGTAAATGAGAATAATTCATGAAGTATACAATTTCCACGTCCACTACTACCACTGCGTCGCCTACCCACCGGAACGTGTAATATACATACCTTTACGGCAAGCAATAAATTATCGTTATATATTGAAATGTGTTTTTCAACGCAGGTATATTTCGAATCGGCATGGCGAATCAAGGACATTTACATCCGTGACATTTCCCCCCGCAAATAAAATATTTTTGTTTCAAAATGTAATAATATAAGGACATCCCTCTCAAAATATTTTTTGGATATCGAAGTTTTACTTTTAACTATATATAATTAAAAAATAACAATTAATTTTGTAATTTAATTTCTAAATGTATAATAGGTATACAATGTTTTTTACACCTACTTATCTACTATACCTAACCTATAATATTTACGACATCATTTATCTATAGATAACCTAACACACAACTAACCTACGAGCATTTGTTAGTATAAAATTGAAAAAAACAATATATCTCTAATTAAAATAATAGTGTACGAAATATCAATTGTATTAAGCGTAATATAATGATTTTAAATACTTGATTACCTATAGCTTTATCTACAATTAATATTAAAACTTCTCTTTAAATCAATTGAAGTATGTATATGTTAAAATTAAACACCTGCAACTTAATGATTATTTTTGTTATTATTCCTTTATTACAAAGAAAGTATATAGAAATTACTATCATAACTTTTAAAATAATTCAGGAGGTTGTTTTTTTAGTGTTTACCGTGCACAGCTGCCGCCGAGGTGCCCCGAAAAAAATATAATATTGTATAATATTTATTAATATTACGGACCGTCGCGGTCGTAGTTTATCAATTCGATGTTGGCGATAAATGATTATTATTATCGCATCTCACTTCGTAGACCTATTCTGAAATATATAATATTGTATACTAATAAATAATAATACAATAATTATTATATGATATAATATAATATGAGCGGGTACTGATATTCAATATTTTTATCGGATTAGTATCTATCGCTGTGTCTTGATATCGCAATCGCAAAGTAGGTTTATGTACCACGCGCCGTTTACGGTCGGTTTACGTCCGGTGTGGTTTATTTGACGGATGATTAGAAATTTTTCGAAAAAAAAACACTGTCTCGTCCTTTTTCTCGCTATTCTGCAGTCACTGCGGTGGTATTTCGGTAAAATGTTTAAAAATGAAAAACGAAAAAAGTAATAATAAAACATCCGACCTCAACACCGCCGCCGCTACCCCGTCGTGAACGCCCGCCCCAACCATATACACTTCTCGCCGGACCGGGGGAATCCGCCGCGGTCGACCACCGCAAGCGGTTATTGAACCGCCGCCGCCGTAGCCGACATGTGTTTATCGTATTTTTAGAGAGACCCTCGTCGTCGACCGTCTGCGTTCGTCGTCTCCCTGCCACACGCACGTACGCACACACGCACAATACACACAAACACACAAACACACTCGGTACACACGATATACCTGTCCCACGCTACCAATCGGTCGAGTCGAATCGGGTGTAGTCGGTCGGCCGGTTGGTCGGTCGGCCGGTCGATCGGTTGGTCGGTCGGACAGCTGACCAGCTACAATACGTTCCGGGATGGCGTAATAAATAATAATAAATTACATACACGCGCGCACACACTACCCGTCGTCGAGGAGGACAATAACCACCGCCGACAGCGTTAGTGCCATATTATAGTGATGCCGGTAGGATAGGTGTGCGTACGACGTATTATAATTTATAATAATAATAAGTAGTAGTTTTTTTCTGTAGAAAAAAAATCGAACTGAGAGAGGACGAATGAAAGAAAAAAGAGAAAAATGTAAGAAACCTGCAGACGGTGTCTGGGGATCAGATTCCAGAGGGTGTCGTCCCGGAGAGCCGTTTGTACGGACAGATGTGTGTGTGTGTGACGAGTGCGCCTGCGCGTGTGTACGTGCACGTGGAATACGCGTCCGCGTGCGACGAGTCTGGTCTCGCGCGGAGCGTTGCGCGTGCGGTCGAGTCTTTTTACACGCGCGATCAAGCCATCTGCCCCGGACGGTGCATAACATCGGATAAACGATATATTATTCCATGCGTCGTGTTGGTTACACGTTTTACCAGACAAAAATAATAACATCGTCTAATCGATCTGGGACGCGAGAGACCCAGTGACTTTTCACCCTCCCCGGCCGAGCCCGGTTGTAGAGCTGGTGACCCGCGCTATTTGCCGAATACACGACGTTCTGAAGTCGGAATTCGACTGATGATGATAATGCTAAAATATGCTGATAGATTATCATCTAAATCGTAAACGGACATTATGTACGTTGAAAATAAAAGTAAAATTAATAAAAATATAATTTATGGCGGTCGGCGGACACTTTGTACGATCATTATTAATTCGGTGTATATTTTAAAAGTGAATTAAGATATTATATTTATAAATTTATTATTTATAATTTAAGCGTTTACTTTTAAGACGAACAGGTTAAATGTTAAGTTATCTAATAACGGTTATGACTGTAATGACTAATGAGTATACAATTTACTGTAAGATACTTTTAAGTTTATATATATATATATATATAATCATATTTTTTAAAATCTATATAATCTTAATTCTGAAGTGATACATATATATATATATATATATATATATGTATAATACATCTGTGTGACTACAGTGTATGTACATATATTATGTATTGACTAATGACTAATGTGAAAAATATCTAATGAGTAATAGGAATAACTAACTATTAATTATTTTATTTATTTAAAATAAACGATTAGTGACATCGTTATTTGTTATTAAAGAACATAGTATGCAAATTAAACGAATCAACAAACCTAATCATTATTAATACCATATGTATTGAAATTATTTTTTAGGCATTATTTAATTTCAGAAGAACATGGAAAACAAAAAATATGATTCGATTAACCGGATCAAAAAGATTAGAATTTCATTGGTAATTTGTATAATTAAATAGGTACTTGTTTGTTATCGCCCCGCCAAATAAATAAAATAAACAAAATAATAAATAAATATAAAATATATATGTATTTTTAATAATAAAAAATTTAAAAATAAATGAATAAATATATGTTTATAAATTTAAAAAAATATGTATAAATGCATTAGTAAATAAATAATATAATTATAATTATAGTGGAGGCCAGAACTTGGATATATCTTTTAAAATGGTTTCAAATGCGTCATGTTTTCCGAGACGTGTTCTCCACACTCCACATAAATTCTGCTAAATAAGATTCCTAAAAATTGTATGTAAGAATTTGGGACATGTTTAATTGGAATTTTGGAAATACTATAATACCAACTAGAATTGAATTATAGATATTATGTGAAAATGTGTGTAAAGATTATAGTTTTTACTTTGTGTCTTTGTTTTATTATCAGAAATTCTCAAATAGTATAAAATTTCTGCCATATTATTAATAAATTGTCGATAATTTTTCGTCACTATACCCTTAAAATTTAAATGGCATCAAAAGTTGTTGGTTTCCATTTTCCCTATGTTACCCTTACCATAAAAAGCGTCATACAAGTTACAAGTTACAACTACCTATAATAATAATAATAATAATAATATTATCATGAATCATGATACACGAAAAACTACTAGACATCCGATCAGGATCCACCATGGTACATAAAATAGTTAATAATAATTTATAATACAGTAACTAGGGTAATAATAATTCTTCGTTAATGCATCATAATAATAAACAATATACATAATTAATTATTAATAATATCGTATATTGGTGGTGATAAGAGAGTCTTGTCGCTGTCGAAATTGCATGAAACATATTATTATTATTATTAACGCGAGAAAGTCCTCTCAAATGTCTTTATCGCGGAGTATGTACACTATTTTAATATATTATTATATTATTCGGTACCAGCTGAAAACGAGTTATGTTAATTTTGGTACACGGGAAAAAAAAATCTCGTTTGATCAATTGAAATCGAATACCCCTCCGCGGCCGAATCGAGTCGAAATCCATTCCGACACGAACGGCCGTGTAGGTACAAACAGTACTAAATTATTACAACTCAAAACCGCAAACTATGTGTACTGCGCGCGACGTCTGCCGAAAAAAAAATAATATAATATATTCCGATTTACTATAGGAACACCTATACTAAATATAGTAATATGTAACAACGAGATTGTTGCAGCGCCAGCAATCAGCAAACGGTATGCAAAAATAGTAGCGCCTAAAATAAAACAAATTTTATGACAACGAAAAAAAGATAATACAAATAAAAACATTCAAACAGAGTGATTGACTGAAAATAAATTCATTTTTTTTTCCCCCGGCGTACAAACATGATATTATGATAGTAACAATCCGTTTATGTTGAACAAGGCACAGGGCCCGTCGACTCGGCGGCGGGGATAATAATAAATAATAATTAATTGTGGTTTTGTAACAGTCATCACGTGTTGTAGTGGTCGTATAATAATGACATTCACGCGCACCGCTCGTGTAACCGCCGCCGCAGTAGCCGCACGTCGTCGAACCATTCGTTGACATTGATCTGACATTTTTCCATCATATTGTTAATATTTTTGTGATACAATAATTACTATCGTCGCTACTCATAGTTATGAATACAAATATTTTACAAAAAAATAGCGTTGAGATAAAAAAAATATCTATAGTCGGTACGACATTGTCAATAATTCTGCCGTTACGGCGTTACCGACCACTTGTCACTTCTAAATGATCACCGCGTGCGGTTCGTGCCATGCGTATTGTATAATTGAGTATTTTAACTTTTAATCTTCTTTTAAAGAGCAAAGGAAAATATCATCAAAATATAATATAATAATAATATTATTTGAAACGCTTTGTGTAGAAATTATTTTCGGTCGGCTATCATATAGAGTTACCCCCGCCCACACACTAATAACAGCGAGACTCGTTGTATGAGAATATTATTATGTAAAACCGACGCTTTATCATATTCACTCGTCGCCTGCAATATATTTATTATGTACAAACAATAAAACACGTAGGTGGGTTAACCTAACCTAACCCAACGTGTTTAAACGAATTAAATAAACCGTATACGGCGGACAAACTTAAGTATATATATAATTTTATAATAATTATACATAATACATATATCGTGCGTTATACAAATAATATATTCGATAACGTGTGTCGGTAAGAAATAAATAAATACAAATTGGGTGATAACAGATAAATAATAACAATAACAATACAACATTACTGTTGTTAGAATAATTTGCATCACTTGGTCGTTATTATTTTTACCCGGATTAAAATATTGAACGCGTTTCCGTTGATATCAATTAATAAGTAAATCTTGAATTTTCGAGCGTTGATCAAGAATAATATTAAGTCGCATTTCAGAAAGAAATTAGAAATTTATTCCACTCTATTATATTGTGATCTGGACGCTGTACTATGGCTATATTTCTATATGAGATGCAATAAGGCCTTAAATATGATGCAATAGTTAAAATATTTTTATAAAACGATCTGTCCGATCTTATTGGGATACATCGCATGTCAACTACCGAATATATACCTACGAATTTGACGATCGATTAAAATGTGCATCGTCGATGGAACATGAGTCGAGACGGGAGTTCGTGTATGTGATGAAGTTCGGTAAAATACGAAGAAGCTAGTAAATATGATTAAACCTGGCTCAAACGTTTCACTTAAAAAATATTAACGGCTTATCGATGCATCGTTTGGCGGTGAAAAATGTCTGTCCAGTAGCACCTGTAATAGAACGGAGGTCGAAGAGAAAACCAACTGCAGACGAGCGGTTCCACCCGAAGGCGACAGCGGTGTCGTATTATTGAATTCCAAAAACCGGGAGTGCCAGTCCATCGTATTTTAGATCCTGTGTATCAATGTGTGACCTATATCAAAATATTTATAAAATTAAATTATATGCATGACTATCATTCGTTCGGATACGTAAATAAACGTTTGGAACAAGGCGTTATGATTTTATTATTATATACAGATCATATATACTAGTATACTACTATGTTGATAGTTTTTATTTTATTGGACGATATCGGCACACAAGGATTACCAAATTTCAATAATTTTCTCAAAGTCAACGACCACGTTTGTAAAGGTTCGCAGACATCAATATTTATAGCTGTATGCAATATAGTTTTATAAATCGTTTGAATTTTATTTCGGATTCCGACGTTTGGATAACCTACAGTATCCAAATGACTGATGATATCAAAATATTTACAAAAATTAATTATACAAAGTAATATTCATCCAAATCATTTTTTCCAATTTTGGTATTATATGTATTCAATGGCGTTAAATCATACAATAAACATTTTCCGATAACGAAGTTATACTATTATTTCTATTTCTATAAATGTATAACGAGGAACGCGACAAATTACAATATAAATTGTTCTCAAAGTCAATGACGCTTTGAAAGTTTCCAGGAAGAAACTATTTCCCGTTTCTATAGAACCGTATGAATTTTATGGTTGTTGATTAGAGTATAGAATATAGACTTTAGACCGTTAACATATCAGCTATAGAAAAATCAAAAAACGTGATTTTTAAGTTGATTTCATAAAATAATGAAAGGTGTATTAAAATATGTGTATTAGTTGTACTCAAGTTGCAGATAAGTAGAATACTATATAACAAACGTATATTAGCTGTCGGTTGACTAATAAGTAATTAGTAATAAACTAATAACTATCCAAATTCCTAGATTTCAGAATTCAGAACTAAACTCAAACACAATACCAAGAAACTCCTCGAGAAGATCTAAAGGAAAAATATCTACGAAATTTTACACCTGACAAGAAAAAATATAGCAAAATCACTTCAATCTAACTTAAATCAAGTCCAGTACCTACATTAATATAAAGTGTGACTGTTGAGTTGTTTCTTGTTTCACGTTATCGTGTAAATATAATTAATATTCAGCTTAATAAGTATTTGCGTATTGTAAAAATGCGACAGATTAAATTTTCAAGCATTCATACATTTTATTTTAAAACGAATATTTAAAATTAATATATTATATTACAAAAAGATGCAAACATCTTTGTGCAGTGATTTTAAACTTCAAATTATTTCCTTGAAAAATCATGTTTTTTTAATTATGTCATAACTTCATAAGTCTTTTAATTAAATCGTATGGATTTTATTTCTAATGACCAGACTAATACCACACCCATCTATAGATTTTATAGGTCTCGTGATAGTTGATAATAATATTTTATATCGGACCGTCTCATAGTTTATTAATATGACGTACCTATACAATTTTATCATAATTTATGAATTATAATCGAATTGAAACGTGGTGGTGGTCTACACGCTTTACGGTAGATCGATAGTTCGCGCACAAAATCAGGTATTCTTTTTATTATTCTCGTAAATTTTTATTAAAAAAATATCGAAACGCCAACGATCCACCGTGCACGCGTGCATTTGTGTGTGTTCTGCGTGTAAGTGTGTAACAATAATATACCTACACTATGAAGTGTTAAACCTACAATTTCGAGTGGTTACACAAGGTAATGGAGTGTTATTAATATAATATTATACACGAGCGCCGTAGAGAAATAAACGAAAACGAGAATATTATTTTTTTATTACTATTAAAAAAAATCAAGGATCCAGTTGTTTTCGAATAATTTTATTGGTGGTTGCATGATAATTATTATTGGCACGCCGTTGCCCCCGCCATAGTATTATTTCAATATTTTGACTAACGTTTTTTCATTTTTCATAATAATATTATACTTAACCCGATTATTGTTCGTTTGGACGACGTGCTCTTGGGACCGCCGACGAAACAATAATATTATTGGAAATATATTTTGTTTAATGTTTTTAAAACCGTCTGCGCTGCGCGAAAACGTGTGTGTGCATTGTTGCGTGTTTTTTTTAAAATTTTTTGTTCGTAACAAGTTCCCGGTTTACGGTGTAGAAAAAAATTAGAAAATTGAAAACACGCCAAGGATAAAAGGCGGACGTTAGTTTTTATACGATCGCATCATCAATAATATTGATACACAAATACATACGATTTGAAAAAATTTTGTATTCGACATTGTGACGATAATATTATTAATTATCGATCAATTTTGAACCGGAAACGAAGTTTGATGAAGAGTTGGACTAGTTGGCGAATGAATTTGTGAAGAATTAGTAAAAAATATTAGTTAAAATAATTATTATGCCTTCCACCGGGATTCACTTCATAATGATCAATATTAATTAGACAATAGTCATAATCATAATTACTTATAAAGTCATGTCATAATAGTCATAACACTCATAACCATGGTAATCAATGATACAAAATTATATTTTACGAATTCTTCGAAAAATCATAACAGCATATAATTAATTGTAATAATTAAACAGAGGTATAATCGCGACCATTCGTATAGAGTTCTCGGTAGCGGTCCAAACTCCTCCAAGGCTCCTATGATCGACGGTCGTCGGTGCCAAGTCCGTTTTAAATTTTTAATTAACGACGATTTATCGACGATCCATAGAAATTTCGTATTTCATTCGTAAAATGTATACTGTCGCGTTCGATAAAATGTAAGAATACAGTCGAAAAACGGCCAAGGATGTTAAAGTCCTATTGGCTTTTCCATCATATTTGTTTTTAATGTTTCTCTATTTATATTTGTTTACGTTTTTTTTTCCTGTATTCACTCCATATTATATGAATACAAAAATCAATAACGCTACTTCGAGCCTGAATTCTGTGGAATGAAACGTGCTAATTTGTTGTTACAGCAACGGCGTGGCGTTCGAAATAATAATTATTATTATCAATTTATTATCATTTATCATTATTATGATTAAACTAAAACGTATGAAACTAACAAAAATGTTAACAGTTTGTCAAACAAACAATTATTAGAATATGGTTTGCTCATAAGTCATAAGATAGTTTATACACGC